>NC_066266.1:10630500-10942000 GCF_905404315.1 Leptidea sinapis
TTTCAATATTCTTGTTTTATTCTCAGGTGGCGGTCCTCCACAGTGCGGTTTTCAAGGAGCTTCCTCGTGCGGTGTTTCTGGGACGATACGACATGGGTACCTTCAAAAAAAGCGCGTACACCTTCCTTAAAGGCCGGCAACGCTCTTGTGATTCCTCTGGTATTGCAAGAGAATGTGGGCGGCGGTGATCACTTAACACCAGGTGACCCGTACGCTCGTTTGTCCTCCTATTCCATAAAAAACAAAAAAAAAGGTACCACTTTATGACAAGTTTATTTGTAATATTTTAATATTAACTTCTCGGTGGTATTAGTTTGAGTTACGTGAAAAGGAACATCAACTGGTTTAAACAAATCTCTCCACGTTTGCATATTTATAATTTTACAAGTGTCAGGAAAATTATTAAATATGTTGTTCATTATTTAGAAGGTATACTCATTTTGAATAACAAAACAATCTTTTTTTGTATTAGGTGAGAGATAAAATCACATGAATTTAGAGTCAAAGAAACTTTATTCAAATTGGCTCAAACTAAGCGGTTTTGAATCGTTCTTATAAATATTTAAGTTACTGAATCTACCATATTATTATTATGTTCGGAAAAAGAATGACTATGAGAAGAATTTCATACAAGAATTTTACATTGGCTGTAATGTATATAACTCAATAGTGTTTAAGTTGCGGCATGCAATATTATATGAATCATGTTCAATGTATAACAAGCGTTTAAAATATGTACTATTTCATAAATAGTAATAAAAATCAACTGTATAATATGTTTAAATTATCGTATATTGGATGCATCGATTTTTAGAGCTTGAATTCATTGTTTGTGTAAGGATGCTTCGTGAACAAGATGGTCGTGATTACATGATTACAGAATGATTTGTTAACTCAGGTCGACCAGGCACCACAAATAGAACTAGTTTACGAGTGGAAAATACTCATTTCACATATTAATATCCGGACGAGCGACCCCTGCTCGGATTTTTAAGAATGTACAAAGCTTGTAAAAAACAAACTAATAGGACATCTGGATTCGAACCCGGGTCTTCTGCTTTCCGGATCACCCAATGTCCCATCTGAGCTATTATAGTCTTGTATATAGTGGCGAAATTTACCTTTGTGTTCTACTGTTTTTGTAGCTGTTTCTCATTAAAACACGTGTAAAACGAAATTTTTTAAATTGAGCCGTTTCCGAGATTCAGATTATATATATACATATATACAAGAATTGCTCGTTTAAAGATATAAGATATTATATTCATGACAACTACTCTTCAAATATTTATGCTCATTTGGTCACTACCTCAAATATATAAAAGTCAAAGTATTCACAGCAGCATTCTTAGCGATATACTGGGAAAACTATTGAACCGATCGGAATACGACCCATTTGACCATGGTGACGACCCATATAATATAATAATATATAATATTGACACACTTTTCACACAAATTATCTTGCCCCAAGTTAAGTATATATAGCCTGTGTTATGGGTTACAAGACAATGATATATTTACGTTTAAAGATATTTATTTCTCATTAAAAACATAATATTGTCACTTACATGAGAACATAAAAATATGATGTAATAATTTATCCGCCGTTCTTTAGATGTTCAGTACATACATATTACACATTATAGTACTTATTCTTCTTCACAAAATTTAAGATTAGACACTTTTACAGGGCACTGTCACATAACAAACAATTTCAGACATGTGTTTTATAAAAAACTTTGAAACAATATAGTCTGATAGCTAATTTAATACAATATACTTACTTAAACATACATAAATTCATATGAACATACATAAATACATTTAAACATCCATGACTCGGAAACAAACATCCATATTCATCATATAAATGCTTGCACCTACCGGGATTCGAACCCGGGACCTCTAGCTTAGTAGGTAAGATCGCTAAACACTCGGCTATACAGGTTATCATATAACCGAATGGATGTTTGTTTCCGAGTCATGGTTGTATATTTGTATTTATGTATGTTTAAGTAAGTATTAAATATATCGTTGTCTTATACCTATAGTACAGCTATGCCTAGTTTGGGGCAAGATAATTTGTGTAAAAGTGTGTCAATATTATTTAAAAATAAAAAACAATAATACTTAATATGCATTACATTATATGACAATTCATACTATTAACTACCTACTAAGCTAGAGGTCCCGGGTTCGAATCCCGGTAGGTGCAAGCATTTATATGATGAATATGGATGTTTGTGTCCTAGTCATGGATGTTTAAATGTTTATATGATTTTATGTATGTTTAAGTAAGTATATTGTATTAAATATATCATTGTCTTGTAACCCATAACACAGGCTATATATGCTTAACTTGGGGCAATATCATTATTATCATTAACGGGGCACGGGGTATTTTTATTTATATGGCAAAACAACGTTTGCCTGGCCAGCCCTTCTTCTAAATAAACATTGTGTCTTTTCTTGCACTTTTTATAATTACATAATTTAATGGTATTCTTCATTTAAGCCCAAAGATAGATTTATTTATTTTATGTATAAATCTTTGTACAAATCTTATGTAATACATTTAGAAATTTAACAATATTCAAACGAATATGACGAAAATATTAGATTATTATTTTTGTAACTTCTAACTTATATAATAACATACTTAACAATACTAGTGCTCAATAACATAAGAATAATTTAAATTGATAATCTAATATATAAAATTCTCATGTCGCGGTGTTTGTAGTTAAACTCCTTCGAAACGGCTTGACCGTTTCTCATAAAATTTTGAGTGCATATTGTGTAGGTCTGAGAATCGGACAACATATATTTTGCATCCCCCTAAATGTTAAGGGTAGTCCACGCATTTTTTTTTTTTTTTTAATTTGTTTGATTATGAGTCAGCATTAAAAAATACATACAACTTCAAATTTTCACCCATCTACGATCAACAGTTACTTTTGTATCGCGAATTTAATATCGGCAATACAACGTTTGCTGGGTCAGCTAGTCTTATAATAAAAATCTGTTTAAATTAATTTCTAATTCTAAATTATTACTATGGTTCGACATTTAAAATTGTCTTTTTTTATGGCATGGGAGGAGAAACAAGAGTGCGGTTTACCTGATGGTAAGCGGTACTACGTTTGCAACACTAGGGTAATCACAGGAGCGTTGCCATCCATTTAAGTGATTAAACCAGTTCTGCCGCAAAGCAGTAATGTGTAAACATTACTGTGTTTCGGTATGAAGGGCGCCGTAGATAGTGAAATTACTGGGTAAGTGAGACTTAACATCTTATGTAAAACGATGCATCTGTAAGAAAATATGTTGATTGCAAAAAGAGTGGCAATCTTGCCACTTCTTCTCTTTAAACCTTCTTCATAGTTGTGGTAAATAGGTATAACGTATAAGTTTTAACATTTAAAATTGTCATTTCTTTGATATAAATTAATAAATATTGGTTAACGAAATGCAAATTCGACTCTCTAAAACTATTAAACATTTTGACTTTCAAATAAGCCATTATATAATTTGAATTGAACTGAGACCTATTATTAATCGAAACAAAAAAAAAATAAGAAAAAAAAAGGAAAAAACAGTTCGTCTATGGACGCCCAAAAGTAGCAAAGTTTCATATTTTATAGTATAAATCGGGGGAGCTACATAGTATTTATGAAAAATAGTTTTTAAAAACGTTGCTTCATACCGAAATCTGTTTACATTTTGGTTTTGGAGAGCGTGCGGCACCTACCATTCAGTTTATCGTGTAACGTTTATAAATCTCGTGTAACGCTAAAGCCTGACGCATAGCTCGGGTAGAGAGCCCGCGGGGCCCGAACGTTCATGTAAAAGCTACGTTTAAAAAAAATAGCATCGTCGACAAAACACATCAGCTGTCATTTGAATCATTTAAACGTATGACAGCGATAGTATGACGCAACAAATTCCCACATGGTTTCATTTTTTAAGGATATTTCTAAAAACCATTAAATAAAGCATCATAAATCGAAGCACATCTGCCGCTGTCGCCGTAGGCCCGCAGATTCTGACATAATAGATTGAGATCACTTAAAACATAGTTGTCTAAAAGAACATAGAGTACGTAAATAGTCAAAGAGCACATATCAAAGCGAAAAAATAATATTTAAATACCTTAGATCATTTATACGTCTAGATAGACTATGACAGCTGTTAAAACGTCGAAAAAATGAGACTTTTGAACTAACCTCTATTTTGTGTAATTCACGCACACTAACACAAACTGTCTTGTGTGTTAATCCTAGATGTGAGGATTATCACTTAAACATCATAACAAATTGTTTAGGCGTTGATAGATTGACAGATGACGGATATAATCTTGGAAAAAACGGAGGTAGCCGAAATCCACTGCGCTTTAAGCAACTGTTCGCTTTCAAACTTAGCCAGATTATACTTCGTCGCCCAATTGTAATTAGGTACTATTTCAAACTAATGTCAAATCACTGCAACTCAATTTCAATTTTTACTTATGCAGTCCTGCCTCTTATTACGTAGTATTTACATCCTCTTTGTTCAGCGCTGCAGCGCGCTTTAATTTAAACTTAGAATGGCATTGCTTCGGATCTCTACACGTTAATAATAATAATAATAGCTCTTTGGTTTTATTCAACAAAGCACCTATTTCAAATAACAATATGGGTCGAGACGGCGCGTAAAAATTGGGCAATCTACAAGCAAATTGATCAATTTACAGCCTGTTGTGGCAAATTGTGCAATAAATCAGCTATTATTAGCAGGTAATTGGACGTTTGTGTCCGGAAATCTATATCAATGAGAATGACAAAGGAGTTTTATAGCGCTATTAAGTTTGTCTATGGTAAAATATCGTTTTGGTGCTAATTTTGAGGTTAGTAATGTAATTTTTTTAAACTTCTTTTGGCGCTTAATGGAAAAATTATCAGAGTGAATTTATACGATGCGCGCGCACTCCGTCACGCAAATACGACATCCTGACGTTAGTTGGTCAATTAGACCAGTTGTATCATACTTCAGCTACCAAGAGCCTCTTGTAACTCATATGTTTACTAAACCACAACCAATAGGCGAGAATTAAATAAATTTCAATATATAATTTCAATTTATATATAAGTTTTAAAATAAAATTATACATTCTTTATTACAATATTGTTTTTTCTACAAACGTAAAATAGAACGAGGAATATTTTTTTTAAGGATCTTTGTTTTATTACGCCATAGAAGAATATCTTCTTGTGTGCGTACATGCACAAGTTGCTTGCCTCTGTTGTCAAAAAAAGCCTAATTTGCATACGTTAGGAAGTTAGAAGCCATACTTGACCAATAGTAATTTAACAAAGGAAAACGGAATTTCCTCAAAGGACTGCCTATTTGTGAAACGGATCTTTCTGTAGTAGAACTTTTGACAAAACTTTATCTCCTTATAATGTCGGAAAAGCTCATGAGAATCCTCAAATTGTAAGATAATATGATTTAACCACTAGCTAAAACACAAATGGACACTTGGCTCGTGGGGCCCAGAGGCGCGGAGAATGTACAAAGTACTATCTTCGAGCCTCAATAAGGCTACTGCTAACCCAAGCGCTGGCAGCTATTTCGCTCAACGGATCAACCTAGTTATACCACGCGGAAACGCTGCCTGTATTCTTGGTACACTTCCCCGTAATGATAGTTTTTTTAAAGTTATAAATTGATTGTTTAATATATCATGAACTAGTGTTCCATATGTAAATATTCCCACATCAAAACACCTTTCAACGCTAAATTGCGTTGCATCACGTAACTTGAGCAATAACAAGCATATTTATGTACGGGTTAAGTAAAAAATGTGTTAAATGTGTTAACCTTAACCGTCCAATCTTCGCAGAATAAAGCTTTTGTTAATTTTAAATAGCCAATAGCGACCTGTCAAAAGTTTCAAATAAATATTCGATATCGACTTGATATTTCACTTTTTAACATTAACTATGCCAAGGAATACGATTGTGCATTCCGCAGTCTATGTTAAAGTCAGCGTTACTGTTAAATTTGACTTAAACATTAACCATAATGAAAAAAAAGTGTGTGTGTTATGTATGCACGCAAGAAGTTATACTTCTTTGGCATAACGAAGCAAAAATCATTGAAATGATTTATTCCTCGTGCTATTCTACGTTTTTAGAAAGAACAATTTCGTAAAAATCTTACAAAGATGGTTTTGACAATTAATTATTAAATAATGAATACGGCTGTATGGCCTTGAACCTTTTTTCTCTCCAAATAATGGACGAAGAAACCAAAAAAAAAAATAACGAGTGACGCAAACGTCAGAAAATTTTAGGAACCAACTTCAACCTGCTATTATGATGCAAACCACGGACGAATAAAAAAAGAAGGACGCCGTGATATTAGCAAGTGAAGCACCGTTGCGTTGTGCTAGTGTGTGTGCGGTTACGGGGGATACTAGTAACATAATTTGTTTCCCTTAAATAATCATATATGGTCACAAATACTAATATAGTATCGTTTTTACACTATTTCACAACGCACGACGGCAAATTTAAAATATTTTATTGAGACGCAAACTGATCTGTCACAGACGATTACAATTCTCATAATGGCCGCCATCGGCCTGTAGTAGTATAAGTGTGTGCGTGGGGCTATGTATTTACACTGTTATGTAAGGTGACACGGAGTCCTTATTTTTCTACTAGTCCCTGGATGCAAACCAGCCAAGTATAACTTCTTAAATATTCTTATACATTCTTACGTAATACAATCGTAATAATTTGCGTTATTTTATTGTTTCCTTAGCATTGAATAAGTCGAGGTTGAAGATTAAAAAGCAATTGTCATTTCAATAATTTGAGGACACAGTAAATGACTGGAGTAATTACCACGCTTTGAGGCACTTAAGCATGTGTTATTTAAGGGTTCTTTTATAAGGTATTTAGCTGACGTGTATAAATTTGTCGCGGGCCTAAACTTGTAACTTATAAATCACTAGCTGACCCTACAGACGTTGTTCTGTACATAATAATAAACACAATATTGTTTTTTAATGAATTTGTCAAAAAATTTTCATAACATCTAGAATTTTTTCTTAACGTATGCTCCTTGTTGTTATAATGAAATTGTTTCACAGCAGATTTGTCAAACCGTGCGTCAATAAATTCTCTCACAGAAAATATGTCCATACAAACTAAATATTGAAAATAAAAATAATTATGGGTCCCAAATCGAAATAAAAAGTATCCTATCTCTCAAGTTGGACCTAACTACACTCCATGAAGTAATCCCCATTTAAAACCGTTCAGTGTCCATCGCGGACAAACAACGTGTCACGTAATTTATATATTAAACTAGCTGACCCAGCAAACGTTGTATTGCCGATATTAAAATCGCGATACAAAAGTAACTGTTGATCGTAGATGGGTGAAGGTTTGAAGTAAGTATTTTTTAATGCTGACTCATAATCAAACAAATTAAAAAAAAAAAATAAAAAAAAAAAAATCGTGTAAAACTCTTAACATTTAGGGGTATGAAAAATAGATGTTGGCCGATTCTCAGACCTACTCAATATGCTCACAAAATTTCATGAGAATCGGTCAAGCCGTTTCGGAGGAGTACGGGAACGAACATTGTGACACGAGAATTTTATATATAAGATTAAGATTGTATTTGTTGAATACAATTACTAATTGTGACAGTAATCACGACCATCATGTTCACAAAGCATCCTTACGAAAATAACGAATTAAACCTGTAATTTATATTTATACAGTAAATTTTTTATTATTTTTTATGAAATAATTTATATTATTTCAACAAGATTCATATATTCTATCCTTACAAACTAATTTGTTATGTATATTACAGCTATTGTAAAGTACTCTATTTGATTGAAAAGAGTGGCCGTTGAGTTTCTGGTATGTTCTTCTCACGAGCACAACTTTTTACGAACATATTAAGTAATTTAAAAAGAAATATTTGTAGTGACGAAAACGTCAAAACCTTTGATGACTTTGAAAACAGTATAACTTTTACAGATTAATAAGTTGATTTGATGGCTCAGTAGGCAGGATGCTAACCACACGGCTCTTTGGTTTGTGCAGTAATATTAATGAAATATTACAATTACTAATAATACTAAAAAAAATATTAAAACACTAATTATGTAGATGTTTTATTTATAACTGCTTCAAGGCAGAAATAGGCGGTGATGTGGTGCCCATAATCTAGCCAGCATCCTGTGCAAAATATCCTCCCACTGGTGAGACGTAAACAATAATTATTGAATTATTTTATTTATAAGAAATATAGCGAAGAAATTTGATGACACCTATAGACCCTGCCTACTGAGCTAGAGGTCCCGGGTTCGAATCCCGGTAGGTGCACGCCTTTATATAATATAATATAATATTGACACACTTTTACACAAATTATCTTGCCCCAAACTATGCATGGCCTGTACTATAGGTACAAGACAATGATATATTTAATACAATATACTTACTTAAACATACACAAATACATATAAACATCCATGACTCGGAAACAAACATCCATATTCATCATATAAATGATTGCACCTACCGGGATTCGAACCCGGGACCTCTAGCTTAGTAGTCAGAGTCACTAACCATTCGGCTATATCGGTCGTCATATGATGAATATGAATGTTTGTTTCCGAGTCATGGATGTTTATATGTATTTATGTATGTTTATGTATGTTTAAGTATGTATATTGTATTAAATATAATGATGTCTTGTGCCCATAGTTACAGGCTAAGCCTAGTTTGTGGCAAGATAATTTGTGTGTCAATATTAAAAAAAAATCTTTTAGGCTTTCGAAATGTATTCTCTATGTGAAACTATGAAGAGCTTATTTTTTTTTAAATAAGCTATTTATTCATCTTGTTTTCTTCGCTGCAAACTCATATTTTACATATATAAGCATTCAAATCATATTAAAATCACATGTGTTTTTTTTTTAATTGAAAAGGAATTTCATGTCATGTTTCAAGACGAAGAAATAATATCGGAAGAAACTTAAAACTTTTATTCGTAAATCCGAGTTTACTAAGTTCAAGAAACAATAAATCTCCCAGAATACGTCCTATTGCTTCTTCGGAATGCTTGTCCAGGTCGGAACGTGGATCACGAATTTGCAACTGTGGAATTTAATGCTCCTCTATATTTCTGTGAGCCTGGTACGTTAATACTGATGCTATCTCAATAGAAGCTTGCGTTTTGAACAATAATAGTCATTAATTTACTGAGATGGGGCTTTTAAAGGTTCTGTTGATGATTGTTACTATAAGACTGTGATACCTTCATCACCACATCTTAATATATATAAATTACGTGTGACATTGGTAATGGAAACATTTTGAAGGAGGGATGTTAAATAAACATTGGGAATGTTTGTCATGTTGTGAGAGATCTGACTAGGTTAATGGACAGAATCTACCCCAATATTGTTCAATCTGGAATAAATTGTGCTGCATGGCTGAGAAAAAGAGCTATTCTTTCTCCAAAAAACGACACAGCCAACAGTATTAATAATATTTTAGTTAGTTCAAATGAAATATGAATCTTTAGACACTGTATTGGAGATTCATGATGCTGTGCATTATCCTGTAGAGTTTCTTCATACTCTTGAGCCACCAGGAATACCACCTCACATCCTATACCGCAAAATTGGCGCTCCAACCATTTTATTGTGCAATCCAAACCCTCCAAAACTTTGCAATGGAACCAGACTTCAGGTCAAGACCTTGCATTAACATGTGATCGAAGCCACCGATCACGGACTGACTGACGGACTGACATACACCACTTACACAATCACAAACACACTCCACAAACAGACATAAACACAAACATACATGCACACAAACATTTACACTACGTACATACATACAAACACACATACATACAATCATAAACACATACATACACACTTACATACATTACACAAAACATCACCACACTCGCCGGCGAGTGTGTTCTTATCACCTTTTCATCTTTCATCTTCATTTTCATTCTCTCTCCTTCCCACAAGCACACAGCCGGTCTGAGGTTCGAGTCTCCTTAGGAGATGCCCCGCGACTGTTGTTGCGTAGTCTTTGCGGCCTCCACGGCCCACGTCCTACTTCGCTGTGAAAGCCAGGGCTGCTAACAGCACAGAGGAGGTTTTAGTCGGTATGGGGTGTCCGCTTACGCGGACACTCGAGTCCGACGTATTACGCCCCGTTCCGGGGCGTAAATACGTAACCGTATTTCCTCCTCTCACAAAAAAAAAAAAAAATCGAAGCCACCATTTTTAGTGGCGGCAACCAAGGGGAAACAGTCTTCATCCCTAGGATTCCCTTGATACCATCGGACTACCTATTTGAATTGAGACGTCTCCAATTTCCGGTTAAACTATGCTTCGCGATGATAATTAGTAAAGCACAGGGCCAAACTTTGAAACTAGCCGGTATAGATCTTACAAATGATTGTCCCTTGCATGGCCAGTTGTATGTGGCGTGTTCCAGAGTCAGTTCACCAGATTTTTCTTCACCCGAAAGAAGAATAAGAATTGTTGTTTACAGGGAAGTTTTAAAAAATATGGGGCATTATTTATGTACCATCAGAGTACCAATTGAAATTTAAACATAGCAACAATTTCTGGCTAAGAAATTATGCTACTCGATAATCTAATTATAATAATAAAGCCGGAATCAAACTTTGAAAACAGCCGGTGTGCATCTCAGAAATCGTTTCTTTCACGACCAGTTGTATCTTCGTGGAGACTTATAACAACATGTAAATTGAAATTTTGTTTTCGGGAAAGTTTGGAAAATATAGAACTTTCAGCTCTTTACTCCAAAAATAATGTAAATTGCGACCTCTTTAGGTATGAACTATGAAGGGCGGTTTTTACTAGCGGTAGGACTCTTGTCGATTAGTTTGTTTTTCCTTCTAGCGGGAAAATAATCTCATAGGAAATCAGAAAATATGCGCTGACGTAGTCGCGGCCAACTGCTAGAATAATATAAAATAAACATTAGTTTATAGGTACCTCTCAAATTACATTTAATTACTATTATTTTTGGCTAAATAACTCTTTTAAACAATGTAAGCATTTATCTATTAGCCATAATTTTAATTTATTATGAATTATTGTTTTAAGTAAATGGTAAATGGGGGTAAATGTAAACACTTCTATAATAAACTCCCAGCCACTATAAAAAAAAATGGCTCTGTTGTAAATCCTATTACTCCACAGCTGAATATCTAAATGATCGGACAGCCTGGGACTAGATTGTGATTATTTTGAAATAGAAATGACTGTACAATATTGTATAATTTTATTGAAAAGAGCGCAAAAAAAAGAATGCTGGGAGAGTTTCTTGCGCCGCTTCTTCTCTCTCAGAGCGCCATTTGTTTCAGAAGCGGTAGTAGTATCTAGTATATTAGAAATGATATCGAAAAGAATTCTAAAGGAATCGATTTTGAGAAAATAAATGCCTTTTATGCCTTTAGGCATCTCTCTAATATTCTTTGGAAGGTGGTTAAAGACTTTAATACACATAACATTTGCGTTATTTTGATGAAGCGCTGTTATACAGTTTGGCATCAAACGGCGAGTTGGATCTCTTAATCCTAATATTGAATAGTCTTTTAATGAACATAATAATAATAATTTGAATCAAATGATACATTTACATAAATTCGCAGGAATTTTCCATGTTATACAATCGATACATCAACTCTAAGCAAAATCAAAATATAAAATCGTTCGGCAGGTGGGACGGTGGGGTTGAAGTGAGGGGTCGCTGGTTCGAGGCTAGCCAGCAGATGTGGCCATTGTATCCGATGTTTGTTTCATTTTGGAACAATAGCTTAGGTGCTTAAATTGTTTATGCCTTGTTATTGCCCTCGGCGTGAGCCATATGCTCTTGTGTTAAGTACCATATTTGCACAATTCAAATGCGTATATATTTATGTAGGTTTTTAATTTAGTTAAAAAAATAAATTCACCACGCACTTTATTCATGTAGGTCAAGGAAATGACACTAATGAATGTGAAGGGTTTATTCTTTTTCTATTTACCACTTCGGAAAAGGTTGAGCTTTGATGAGAAGAAGTAACAAGAAACTCATTTGAAATCAACATTTGCAGCTTCAAATTATTTTAATTACATCTAGCTGACCCGACAGAAGTTGTTGACCCAAAAGAAAAGAAAATGATGTAAGTATTCGGGTATAATGTCATCTAAAGTCATCGTGATCAAAGATGATTATCTATAGATATATATAAAAACGAATTGCTGTTCGTTAGTCTCGCTAAAACTCGAGAACGGCTGTTTTAGTTTTAGGACCGATCCGACCGAGTTTAGAATTTAGGACCGATTTGGCTAATTTTTTGAATTATTTGTGGACGTCCAGGGAAGGTTTAAAATGTGAATAAATAGGAATATGCTCAGAATTAAAATATAAAAGCAACAATTTAGTATTTCCTTTGATGTGTCCCCCGTCGCTTAGAAATCAAATTAAAATAATAGTTTAAGATGAATAACTAGTTAGAATTTTTAATCCTTCTAATTTTCTGATTTCTGATGATTCTTTCTTATTACTTTATATAGCAATACAATGTTTTTTTTTATTGAATAGGAGGACAAACGAGCGTACGGCTCACCTGGTGTTAAGTGATCACCGCCGCCCACACTCTCCTGCAACACCCGAGGAATCACAAGAGCGTTGCCGGCCTTTAAGGAAGGTGTACGCGCTTTTCTTGAAGGTACCCATGTCGTATTGTCCCGGAAACACCGCACAAAAAAGCTCATTCCACAACTTCGTGGTACGAGGAAGAAAGCTCCTTGAAAACCGCACTTTGGAGGACCGCCACACATCCAGATGGATGGTCATGTTTGCTGGGACAGCTAGTTTAGTAATAAATTAATAAGGATTAATATCTTATATTTGTGTACACAAGTTTTACAAGTAAGCGTATTCCACTGGCATTACACCAGTGTCTCTTGGCGCTCTAGTCCTAACTCCTGCCTTCATTTCATTACATCCCCGAACATCTGAGAATGCATAAGGAAAGTGCTGCTTATAAAATAGGCCGTGTATGTATGGACACTGCATTACAATTCTGGCTTATTAACGGCCGGTCCCAATATACTGTAGATTATTCACAGCTAATTTATCTATATCTGTAGATACAGCTAATTTATCTATATCTGTAGATACAGATAGAGATAAATTAGCTGTGAATAATCTGAAGCTGTCCCAATATATCCGATAAGTTAACTTCTTTCTGTCCGAGGTATATTTATCTTGCGTGTTATGACATGCATGCTGCATAAGGAGGTCTTGAATTTGTCTAATTATAAAAACCTACAAGATAGCCGTCCGTACAAGATTCCAACACCTATAATAAATACAACATTTGCAAGTAGATTTAGCCCATTCTTACATACATATATATACAACAAGGTAAATTTAAAATGTTTTATTAAAAATTGCTCGGTCATATTTAAAATACAGAGATGGTTACACACACTCACTTATGCAGACATGGAAGCTATTCTTAAAGTGATAGCTTAGCGTTCATATAATGTTAATCTTTGTAACATGATTAATCAGATACTCACACTCACTCACACCCACCCTCACACATACACACACACCCAGAGACACACACACACACACACACACACACATATATATACAGAGTGCACTTTTTGACCTTTCGGTTCATATTGTTAACCTTAGGATGTAAATTGGTTGCCTACAGGACAGGCTACGCCTAGTGTAGGGACCAAATATAATGTAATATTATGTGATAAAGTGTCTGTATATAATAAATAAATAAATTAATAAAAAAAAATAAGTAATTCTTATCGCCTTATATTGGGACGCGTGAATTGAAATTTCTATACAAACTTCTATCGCTGGTCCTATTGACAGATACCGTGCACGGATAAGGTGAGTTACCGTCGATAAGTTTATTGGGACAGAAAGACAACGATAGTTACGATTTTTATCTTAAGTAAGAGATAGACAGAATATTGGGAACGGACGTAAGTCTACAATTAAAAAAAAATTGCAACTAAAGAAATCTCTCGCTAAAATGCTAATAGCTAAGATTGAGTTATAAAAATCTCTACAGAAACCTAACCTATTCCCAGGTAGTAAACCTGGTGACAGCCTGTATATTAGGGTATCCTTTCTGATACTGGTCTAGTAGACAAACGTATTAGATTTTTATAAAATTTGATGTAGAAATAAATAGCACAAAATGTACTTAACATAAACAGTATGATCGTGAATGTCGACAAAGTTTATTAATATCACAGTGTTATCCAATGGAATTCATAATTATAATATTTATCCTATATAATGTTATTTAACTAAAGTTTATATTTTTGATTTTATCTTCAGACTAAGATAAGATTTTACTTAATTATCATGCGATGACATTTTGAAGTTGTCAATATTACTATAAATTTACGAGAATTGCAACTTTATTTTTATAAATCGGATTTGTGTTGTACCGACAAGTTTCGTCTATTGGGAAGTCCTTAACCAGGAGAAGGGTAGTGAGTTCACGTCCTGTCTAGCACTACAAATTCGCGCTCGTATTGCATGGCTTGAAAGGGCTATTATATTATATTTCGGAGGTACTCTAGATTTTTTTCTGCTTTCAAATATTCCTGCACTAAACCTGTGATAGCTTTTTCTGAGGTCATGTTTTATTAGTCATCATCGGTATATGTTTTCATATCAGGAGATGAGATAGTTAACTAAGATTAATGATCACCCCCACATGAAGATCAATGGAATGCCAGTTTTTTATTTTACAATAAAATTGTTGTCGCGTGATGAAAAAGCAGGTGAATGTATAGAATACCAAATCCATTTTTCTAAATTATTCTTAATGTCAAAATATGTAAATTTCATATATTTTTAACTGACAAACAATTTTATAAGTTATGGGGGACCTGTCACCTGAAAACGTGCTCTGCTAAGATATAAAAAAAGGCTAGCTAAATAAATAAGAAAATGTAACTTTTATACAAATAATTGATGTAATTGTATTTTATTTAAATGTGAAACATTCGCATTAATCGAAGAAAATAATATGAGTAGAATGGATGGTAGTTTTTGCATAATGGTGTTATATAGAAATAAAAATATTGAATATAAATATAAAACACATAATGTTAAACACATTTTCATTATTTTGATTCAAATTAGAATAATATTAATTCTAAGGCAATTTAGGCTTTGCAATACTATAATAGACGTAAAAATATTTTGTAATTTTACATATACCTACCAGTGAGTAACTATTCAAACTGTTCCTCCTAATTCCTATAATTAAAATAAACGTTTAACAAAACCGACTTGTGCAAACAAGGACTTATCCAAGCACATAATAGACTTAGTCACACTGACCGAAGAGGTCACAAGAGATTAAAGAGTAATTAATCACCAGAGGCAATTAAAATTTTATGAGCAATAAAGCATTGTGAAGTTTTTATTTGTGCTCACATAGAAGTTATTGCAAGACAATTAAATTAACAATAAGACATTACAAAAAACTGTTTTGTTATAAAAATAAACAAACAACTTCCTATTTACCCTAAAAAGTATCACGAGTGTAAGAACCTTCTAGTAAAAATCGTAACATACGAAAATTATCTTTTTTTTATGACAACGGGATGAGATGAGCAGGAAGTCCAGCTGATGGTTACTGATACGTCAAGCCCATTACAATGCAGTGCCACTCAGCATTCTTGAAAAGCCCAAAAATTCTGAGCGGCACTCAAATTGCGCTCGTCACCTTGAGACATAAGATGTTAAGTCTCATTTGTCAAGTAATTTCACTACATACAGAAACACAGTAATGCTTACACATTACTGCTATATCCATAATCTAGCCGGCATGCTGTGCAAAGGAGCCCAAAAAAATATAATAAAAATAGAAGTATCATCATCATCACGGTATCATGAAATAAAAGAATTGCTACAATTTTTTTTACATTAAATGTATATATTATTATTTAATACATACACAAACAAGATCTGGATTCTGTCAACGGCTGGGTCGGTGTATAATTTATTTCCTCATAATTCCCCACTTCAAATTTCAGGATCAATCACTTATCATAAGCCATTAAACAATCGCAGTTATTCAAAAAAGTCGCGTTTAACTTATCCATAAATCAATCTGTACGGAAACCAACACATCGTACATATTGGTCCTTCGAGCTCGATGAACTGGACTTCTAGAAAATTCGAAACATAGTATTCTGCGATACTTTTGTACAAACAAATAATTTTCGACTTCATCAAGAAGTAGGATTAATTGACTTTTTGTGCTTTTCAAAGTGTAAGGTTAATCTCTGTATTTTATCAACTCACGAGTGACCGTCTAGACACCGACATAATTACAGGCCACAGTGACAGATTAACGTACAGATACAAAAACTGACTTGATTTATCAGTGTTCCTCGACTGTGGGTTTATTTTAGCATTTTATACGGATATTTGAGACCTATTAAGCTGCTAATTGTGTCATTCCAAACAGCCTTAGCATAAAATATATAGAATTAGATATTTTCATGAAGTAAGAAGAAAAATGATAGTTGCGCTACCGAGGTGGCAGTGGGCAGGACACGTAGCTCGACGGACAGATGGCCGGTGGGGCAGTAAAGTCCTCGAATGGCGACCACGTACCAGAAGACGTAGTGTATATAGGCCCGCCACAAGATTGACCACGTAATCGTCTGGTCAAGATTTTCGAACTGGATGAGAGCAGCGATAGTTGTGGAGATCTATGGGGTGGCCATTATCTATCAGTGGACATCTTCCGGCTGAAACAATGATGATGACGATGAAAACCAATTAACTGATTGAGATCATGTCATAAAATATTTTATTCATAATTAAAAGCCCTATCACCGCTTTTGAAACAAATGGCGCACTGAGCGAGAATCAATTCTCCCAGTATTCTTTATTGCGCTCAATAAAAAAATATACAATTAAAAGAATATCAGGGTGTTGCAAAGAGCTGTTTGCCACAAATTAGGATATCACCCACTATCTGGATATCTAGCTTTCGACCACAGTGTGGTTTTTCAGGAATTTTCTTCCACGTCCAACCAAGCTGTGAAATAAGATTCTTTACGCAGTGTTTCCGCGACATTACGTTGTGGTGGGTACCATAAAAAAAACGCGTACGTGTTGCAAGAGAATATCGGTTTGGCGAAGAGTAAGCAGAAAACACGCATTCAAGGTGTTTTTAGACAAGTTTTTTGGTGAAAATATAGCATTTCGAGTAATGAACACTACTTAATCCTTTTACACATATCCTTCAGTCTTATTTGTAGGTTGCAAATGCTTGTTGTTGGTTATAGTTAACACTCCAGAGCCTTTTTGAACTACCACTTTTCCTTTTTTAGTACAACTCTCAAAAAAGTTATTCTTATAGCTTGTACTTTTTTGTGTAGGTATATTTATTCAGATTAGTAATGAATAACGAGAATTGTAAGCATATAAACTGTTTTCCAGTCAAGAATTTTGAAAATATTGGCTTTGTTACATAGATGGCGGCCGGAAGCCGTGAACTCAAATCGCTCAAGGTCGCTGGCATTAAGTGTCGCCTTAACGCCACCCGTACGCTCCTTTGGGCTTATCTTCATTACATTACTTCAGGGAGCATATCTTACTGCCATCTGCCGTTGATGATCTTAAAAATCAAATTTTTCACTATTTACAAGATCCTCAATGCAAAGTTATATAAGCTATTGTTGACACTTGTTTAGATCACAGATAGCATAATAATAAGGTCAACCGATCGACAATAATTATCTACCCAAAGATGATCTGATAAAATGTGTTAAATATCTGCATAAAATGTGTGTTATCCTTGAATACTATTCGCGGTATCGTGAGAATCGCAATCATATTAAAATTAACGAACACTGCGTGGACGACCAGATCTCTTTCCGTGACAAACAGAGGAGGTCTTATTATATCTATTAATAGCCCGATACACAAACATTTTACTAATACCAAGCGGATGGAGAGTTGTAAAAATTGCATTTAGCTTCATACCTATTTTGTGTAATGCAATCACAGCGATTACCCTACACCATTTTAATATAACACAAAATATTGTACAATCTATTGGCGCCAAAATGAGAAAACTCAACTCAATGAACAATCATATAAAAATGACAGATTCCAAATTCAAATGTAATATATTATTTATTTTTGAATGTAACGTATTTTTGAATAAGTAGGTATTTTCACGAAGTAAGTCACATCTTAATTATTTAAATTCATCGTTTAGGTCTTATGTACAGAAAACATTTTGTATAGTGAGTACCTGTTAATTTTTCTTGTTCTTGTATTGTATTCAAAGTATTCACAACAAGAATTTAGTTTGCGAAGCCACTATGTGCATTGTTTACATTAATTGTTATTTCCGGTGTTGTGAAAACATTGCATTCCATATCTCAATGTGACGTCCCGTACTACGCCATCGTTTAGCGACTGACGCAAGAATTTTACTGAGTAAGGAAAGTGAGAAACAAGAAAATTAAATTCTGCTCTTAATGACGAACGAGTTCGGAAACAAAAGAGAGGTAGACCTTTTGAAAGTTGGGAGAATGAAATCAAAGGAAACTAGAGGAATAAACTGGAGAAAAATGGCTATAGACAGAAAGACTTAGGACAATCTGGAGGAGGCCTTTACTCGTTGAGAGATCCTCAAAATAAAACAAAAATTATAAACTGACATTCTAATAATTATATTTTATTTATAATTCAATTATTATTTACAATTATTATATTTTAAGATTAACTAATAGATAATTACCTACCTAGTAAATACACAACTCAATTAATTTATAGAATTATTGTGAATTTTAATTTGTTAATATCATTATTATATTTCTATAAATATCAAAAATAAAAATATATTAAAATGTATAAGCTTGTCAATTTGTAAACCAATAATTTTTAGAGATGAATAATTGTTTTTTATTTTTTTTTTATATTTTATAATGACGAACTAATTTTTTTATGCTCTACGTAATCTGTTACGTGTTTGGAAAATATCGGTTCAAAAGATTGTACAGGTAAATTACTTTCGAGACATTTTTGCATTTGTATTTATATATTTATAGGAATTCTAAACTTGACAATTAAAATTTCCTTGTACAGTCAGAAAAAAGACACTCGTTACATTTTGAAGAAAATATATTGACAATCAGAAATCAATGTCAAAGTCATTTAAGCTTTATTCAATAAGACTTAAAATAACCCCAGTATTTTTAGCTAAAATAAGAATTAGGGACAATACCCCTTGTGAATATGGTCTAGATAAGGAGAAACGTGGATCATTTATTCTTCACTTGCCCTTTAACGCAACCTTCTTTGTACAATTTTATTCTTTATAGTACTAACAGCATGTATATTTGTTTCAGGTATAAGATAACATAACTTGTTTCAATCTAAAGCACCGATCACTACCATTAAAATTAGTAAACAATACATTACTTACGGTTTTACAACTTGATACCTCCACGCATTCACGAGAAAAAGAGTCTTGATAGACAGTCAGACAGACGAACGAACAACAAAGAGTTCTGTTTTTCCTTTTTCCATACGGAACCCTGAAAATATTTATATATATAGTATAATGAAAATGGTCTTAGTTTGAAGCTCAATCACGCCTAAACCACTGATCGTATCGACATAAAACTATCACCATTCGATGCAAAATTTATCCTAAATGGCTTATGGCTACTTATTTTTCAAATTCTTTAAAAATTTGCCCAGCAAAGCAGGCGGGAACGTCCAATAGTTATATAACTTCAAAAATCAGCAACAGCGTTATGGACAGCGCTATGCATTTCAAGGTGTCTAAAATCATGTTGTATTTATAAATCAACTTTTATAATCTTATCATCATATTAACCTCAATATAGACATCACAGCTGTTTGATGCAGCTTTAGTGAAATAAAGGTGTTTACACAAAATACGTATTCTATGACGGAGACGTTATCAACGCTAGAATCTTTTTATCTGTGGGATATCGTATTAAAACTCTTTGTTGGTTATTATGGCTTTATTAAGGTACCCTCTGCATTTTTCTAATTTGTGTTGACATGATTTAGATGTGGTAGCATTTAATTGTTCTATTAATGAGTATATTAGAACAAAATAGCATAGGAGTTATGAAAAAATTACGTTAGCATAAATAGCGTTTTAGTCATCAAACTAATAAAAAATATTGCCAGTGATGACTTACGGTACGCAGACGTGGTCGCTAACTATGGGCCTTATGAGAAAACTCATGGTCGCTCAGAGGGCAATGAAGAGGGCTATGCTCGGAGATTCCCTGCGAGATCGAATCAGAAATGAGGAGATCCGTAGGAGAACCAAAGTTACCAATATAGCCCAAATGATTGCGAAACTGAAGTGGCAGTCAAAAGAAACAGTTTCTTACGAACGTTAAGGGATATATGATTGTTTTTTATATACGACTGTTGATATGCATTAACAGCTAATAAAATACTTTTATTTTTTTATGAATAAGGGATGAGAAGAGCAGGATGTTCAGCTGATGGTAATTGATACGCCATGCCAATTACAATGCAGTGCCGCTCAGGATTCTTGAAAAATTTGACAGCGGCACTACAATTGCGCTCGTCACCTTGAGACATAACATGGCGACCTTCAGACCGAAACAGTAATGCTATAATATGAAAAATTTATTAAAAAATAGAGAGGATTTCAAATTGAATTCATAAATTGTTACTCCTTACAAGCCAATTGTTGCCAATACCGGAAAGCTATCAGTCATTTTTCTCACAACAGTGTTAGCTCTAAGTGCCAACGTGATCATATTTTATACGAGTAACAAAGAATCCATAGCATTCCAATTGCAATTCTATCACTATCCTGTAAAGATTACACATAAAAATACTTCAACGAATAGGTAATTCACACAGCGAATCATCAAACGAAACACAACCTTACAGTCAAGTCTGTTTGAATAGTTTTCCTGTGAACGTATTAACTAAATGTTATTCTTACTGAGCAGTTGGTTGTACTTGCTCTGTTAACTGCATACTTTCGCCTGCCCGTGGAACATCCTAGAAGTATTTTACGGTCCATTGTTTAGCCAGTATTAAAACAAATTATTTGTCGGCCCAGCAATCAGTAATATTTTACATTCATATGATAAATATTAGTGTATAACAATATCGTTTTATACACATATAAGGACATAATATCATTCGCCGTCTGGTAGCGCAACGGTAAAGTGTGCTTAAGCCATGAACACAATGTAAGCACACTTTTCTCCTTAGTCGTGTGTCAACTGTCACTGTCCGAATCAAACCAAAACAGAATATTTTTTTTACATTATTTTAAACAACTGCAGTGAATGCAAAAAATATTGATGTAGGCGTTACTTTGCGGAAATCCATAACCATCCAATTGATTTGCGTTTTCTTTAGTGTTAATTCCGCCAATATTTGTCTTAAAACAACACGTGTTTCGCCTCTACACGAGGCATCCTCAGGACGTGTTGAAATCAAAATCTGGCACGAGACTGAGTCGAGTTGTTTAAAGACAAATATTGGCGGAATTAACTCTAAAGAAAACTCAAATCATTTGGATAATTGTGCAGTAAATGCGGCAATGTTTAGATTTAGCTATCTTCTAGTTATTTGTGGCATGTAACGACTGTCACTGGTATATTATTTTAATTGCGATATTTTTAAGGAACGTTAATTGTGCTTTGAAATTACGATATAATTAATTGCTGTTGTAAAATATTACTGCATATATTTCCTCGTAGTTTTAATTACGAAACTGAAATATCAATTTAGGTAACGCTGATTTTGTTTTGCTCTAGTTCTCGAAAGTTTCTGTGCAATTTATTTATATAAAAGTCTACTAATTTGTAATGTTTTAAAAGTGTTAACACTCACTTCTAGGATTAACGTTCATAAAATTTTGTTTTCAAATTTTATTTCTGTTTTGTATTATACCTAGAAGTGTGGGTTATCACTTTAAAAACATAACAAATTGTTTAGATTTGCAAGAGCGACTTCTCAAGTCAATTTCCTAATACGCAAATATTGGGGTTGCAGCAGGCTATCAACTGTAAAGTATATCCTGTCGATGAAGCTACAACCTGAGAGTTGAACAAAGCATACAAGATTTTATGACGATATCGTCCACTCGAACGGTTAGCTAGTTGGGAGGGTTCGAGTCCGGCATCGTTCATAAAATTTTGTTTTCAAATTTTATTTGAATGGTCTACTATTTCATAAATATGCAATTTTAAATATCAGACATTATAAATTATTAAAAATAAAGCATCAGTTTTATAGGGATTCATCAATTAAATATATAATTAGCAACTAAATAACTAGTTTTATCTATATTGTCCTGTGGAGCATTCTTCCAAGCATTCTTGTCTTCCATATATTCCTCTATATTGTAATATGCAATTTTTTTAACACTTAATTTTAAATTTAAATTTTTTGATCGATGAAACAAAAAAGCGAGACACATAAATTCATAAGAAGAAAATAGGAAGTGCTTTGGTACCAGGCGATCATAGTTGAAGAAGAGATTGTCTTGTGTGTGACGCGAGTATACCTTAATATATTCTTACGTCAGGGGCACGACGTATAACTACAATTACACCAGGAGAACATAAATATGGTAGCGGTGATAGTAATGTCTTTCAAAGCGGTCGAAATCATCTGTCATCTGACTTCATGTGCAGTTAAGAGCTTTATACACAATGCAGGTTTCACTTCTGACATTCAGTACTTCGTACGCACGCAATTTTTTTTCTTCTAGTTGTAATATTTCATTAGGGTTTTTTTTTCATGTAGATAATTTAGACAATCTAGGCCCCGTCTGCGCTTATTCTTCCTTATTGCCATAAAAATGTCTATTACAATTTTTTTTATTAGTTTCAATTTGTTAAAAAGTGCTTCTCATAAATACTCCGAAAGCTAATTCTTTCTCAGAGTATTTATCAGACGAGTATTGATTAGTTTTATGAATGAGTTCGCTAGGTAATATTAATCCGTTGATAAAATAAACGACTGGTTGTAGTAGGGGAGGGAGGGGGGGTCGTTCCCATAAGCCACATTGTTAAGTCAACCACTCGCCGTGACGTGTAGGAAGACGACGTTTACCCAGCTTTATGCTACTGATAATAACGGTCATATAATCTATACAAATAAATGGACAGCGGTTTTTTTCTTTGCTATACTGCGAAAACTACTGAACGGATCAGAATATTACTTATACCTTATATAGGTTTTAGCATATGATATATTGGTGATTAACTGATTACTTATCCAGAACACGGTAAAAAAATAAGGACTCCGTGTCACCTTACATAACAGTGTAGCACCAAAACAAGCCGATTAACGTGTAAATACATGCCCCACTCACACACTTACACTACTACAGGCCGGTAGGCGGCCATTATGAGAATTGTCATCGTCTGTGACAGATCAGTTTGGGTCTCAATAAAATATTTTAAAAATGCCGTCGTGCGTTATAAAAAGATCTAAAAAAGATAATATTTGTTGCCATATATGATTAATTAAGGGAGAAAAAATTGTTTAATTGGTATCCCCTGTAACCGCACACACACTAGCATAATGGTGCTTCACTTGCTAATATCACGTCGCGGAGTCTTTCTTTATTTACTCGTCCGTGATCCAGAAATTTTATTTTTTTGACTTAGAAATACCTTTATATATTCGCAATACAAATAATTATTAAGTCAATGACATTTCAATATATATGCCAATTATTCATACAATCAGCGCAAAGTTAAATTAATGGCAAAACATCGTTTGAACTTAAACGAAACTTCCATAGGGATTCAAAAATTATACATATATAAAAATAAGTAATCGTTAAAACAGTACTTTTTACAAAATCCTTCATAAATATGATTTTATCTGCGGCTAGCTAAGTAGACAACTGATTTGTAATTGTTAACGTTTAGTAGGCAATTATTTTTATTTTCTTTTTATTTATTAAACTGAAACTTTTATTTCATCGTCTCAAACTTTTTCGTCTGTGTGTTGCATGTCGCCTGACGGTCGGGCAGCGCCTATAGTTTGCATATTGGATGCAATTGCGTTCGGGTGGAATAGTAGGTTCGAACCCCACACACTTGATAAAGGTTTTTTTATGTTATGAAAATGTAAAGCATAATGTACAAATTTGTTTTTTTTTCAATGCTGATATTAAGACCTACGTTATTTTGTGAAAAAAAGTTTCACTTGCATCGTGGTTTCATAAAACCACAAAATTGCTTTTTTTCTGTACTACTTTGTTAAAAATAAGATATATTTTATAATAAATGTAATTGAAAATAATTGTTCTTTTCTTTTTTAATATTTGTGTAATTTAATTGTAAGCTGGGTCACACAAATAAGCTTGTTAAAGTAAAATTTAATCTAATTCGAGAAGAACATGTGATTGATCTGAATTGAAACTAAAATTTTTGTGTGAGTGTGAAAAAAAATTCTTGTTGATACTGTTCCGTGGATTCACGAAGAAGGAATCCTTCAGGTTGAGAAATAAGTTTTATCATCCCGATAAAGATCTAACGATAGTCTACCAAAGTTGTTGCAGATAAGCAATCATTAAAATCTCTAATTTACACAACTCCTGTATGTAAATCGTAACCTTTTAAATGTATTAAAATCACTAAAAACATTATCAAAAACATGTCATGTAAAGTTGGGTTTGCAACGAGATCTTTGCATATCAGATAAGAATCTTAAATTTGATATTTGCTTAGAGACGCCGATTAAACGAGAAATATTTATTGTTTTTTATTTGTTTTATATTTTTTACTAATTGTATTGCATTTATTAGAGTTGTATAAATTATTTCTATTTCAATAAAACACTTTTTAAAGGATTAAAACGCGTGAAATTGGTACTGTGTTTTTACATTAGATTCTACGTAAAAGTTACATTATTTTTATTATTATTTTAGTAAACCCAAAGTTTCGAGACCTTTCCAGATCACGTTTTCATGGAGACCCGGTCATAAATATAATCTTAATATATATAAATTACGTGACACGTTGTTTGTCCACGATGGACTCCTAAACTAATGAACGGATTTTAATGAGAATTACTTCATGGAGTGTAGTTTGGTCCAACTTGAGAGATAGGATAGTTTTTATTTCGATTTGGGACCCATAATTATTTTTATTTTCAATATTTGTTTTGTATGGACATATTTTCTATTAGAGAATTTAGTGACGCACTGTTTGACAGTTCCGCTGTGAAACAATTTCATTATAACAACAGGGAGCATTTTTTAAGAAATAATTTTTGATGTTTTGAAATATTATTGGCGCATTCCTATAAAACAGTATTTTTTTTATTATCTATAGAACAACGTCTGTCGGGGCAGCTAGTATTATATAAGAACACAGTTACAATTACACACGTAAAGACTAGCGTTAATATTATATTTCTATTTCAACTTAGTTATAGTTAGCATTTTTTTGATACTCCTATGGGAGGAAACTTTGCCAAGGATTGTCAAACTCGCTAAAATAAAAATAAAAAAGAATTATGCGTCATTCTTATCCATCGGTTTCCAAAGTCCATGCGCTATCTTATGTTCGATCTTCGCCCGCCACGTACCAATGTGTTTTCGGTTTTTCGAGTTCATTTCTTTTCTTTTATGAAAATACGTGACGTGACGAGAATGACGTTCAGCTGATGGTAATACCCCCTGCCCATTACAATGCAGTGCCGCTCAGAATTCTTGAAAAGCCCAAATGTTCTGAGTGGCACTACGATTGTGCTCGTCACTTTGAGACGTAAGATGTTAAGTCTCATTTGCCCAGTAATTTCACTAGCTACGGCTACCTTCAGACCGAAACACAGTAATGCTTACACATTACTACTTCAAGGCAGAAATAGGCACTGTTGTGGTACCCATAATATAGCCGACATCATGTGCAAAGGAGCCTCCCACACTACCACCTACACTCATATGTGCGTTTATTCGACGCTTTACAAGGTAAGCAATGCTCTTGTGATTTCTCTGGTATTACAAGAAAGTATGGGCTGCGGTGACCACACCAGGTGAAACATATTATATTCTTTTGCCCTCCTCTTCCAAACAAAAATCGTATCATTCCATTAACTTCTTTTCTGACTCACTGTAAATTTATAGTTCAAGGAATATAGTGACCATATACTTCGCAGCTCTTTTGATGAATTGTTTTTATACTGTCATCGATTTGAATTATTAACCAAAATATGTTAGTTAACTCATTATTTTTTATAATTTATTGCCTATTAGTTACATTTCTAAAATGGATGTAATCCTGACTTTCAATGATATACAGGGTGTCCCAAAGTAATGAAATTATAATGATGATATAGGTTAGGTCAAGATTAGAACGATATATTTAAGTCTGCAGTCTCTTGAAGCTATGACGAAATCAAATGAACGTAAAAAAACGCACAAGCTTAAACAGAATTTTAATTATATTTTGTGATGTATATACAGGTTGTAGGGTAAAGTTATGGGACATGAAGGGAAAGTACCTTAAATATCGAAGATAGGCTATTTTACTGAAAGAATACTTTATGTTATTTTTAAAAGTTAGTAATTCTGCATTCAAATATTTTCCATATATTACTTGCCTCGTCTGGGAATCGAACTGACTTAAATGTAAAAATCATCCATTCGTACCAATCCAAGTAGAAAAACATTCATTTTACGTTGTTCCTTTCTTTTAAAATACTATGTTACTTTAGAAGAGTTATTAGTTTTTGGCCATTCTTTCGATTGGCATCATAAGAGTAGGGGTGTTTTTTTTTTACATTTAAGCCGGTTGGATTCCCAGACGAGGTAAGTAATTATAAGAAAATCTTTGAATGCAGAATTACTAACTTTGAAAAATAACATAAAGTTTTCTTTCAGTAAAATAGCCTATCTTCGATATTTAAGGTACTTTCCCTTCATGTCCCATAACTTTACCCTACAACCTGTATATACATCACAAAATATAATTAAAATTCTGTTTAAGCTTGTGCGTTTTTTTACGTTCATTTGATTTCGTCATAGCTTCAAGAGACTGCAGACTTAAATATATCGTTCTAATCTTGACCTAACCTATATCATCATTATAATTTCATTACTACCTTTTAAATGTCTAAGAGGCACCCAACAGCAAATGAGGATCATCTTGAGGATAAAATTGTAAACTTATATAAAAATTTATTTTACTAAATTCTGAAACGTGAAGACAATCAAGTGCACTGACTTACTGACATCAGTAGTAATAATTTTAAGCTATTTTTTGTGGATATAATTAAACAAATTAATAAAATAAACACACTCACTGTAAATTTTCAAAACATCCCTTCTTTATTGACATTCATACATATAGACAAATCACGTCTTATAAAAACAAAACCAAAATATGGAACATGCCACAAATAACACCTTAATAAGCTTTGACTGCTATATCTATACATTAACGCATTTACTCCAGTTATTTAAATATTCTTGATTAATAAGCAGCAATGTAACACATATTCAGTTCAGATTTGATTCGGACAGCGACAGTTGACACATGACTATGGAGAAAAGTGTGCTTACATTGTATTTAAGCACACTTTTGCCGTTCCGCTATCAGACTGCTAATGATATGCCCTTATAAAAGGCATAAAAGGAAACCAAAATATGGAACATGCCACAAATTACACTATATTAAGCATCGACCGCTATGTCTGTGCAATGCTATGTCTATACATTGCCGCATTTACTCCAGTTGTTTCAAATATTCATCGTGAATAAGCAGCAATGTAAAAAATACTCAGTTCAGGTTTTCAGATTCTGACAGCGATAGTTGGCACACGACTTTGGTAAAAAGTATGCTTACATTGTGTTTAAGTACGTCAGATACGCACTGTGAGGCGTTCATTATTAGAATTAGAATTTCAAATGTCCGCTGGGATCAAGTGGTCACACGGTTACGCGTGGCGCCTTAGTGCACGCTTCAAGAACCTCGGCTTGTATTGAATGCAGCTCGAGTCTACCTACCATCTACAAAACCCAGCTCACAGGTATTATCTAAGACCCTGGTACACTTTTTTATGCTATCAATAGATTTGGGCATACGTTACACCGTGAAATTCATATTATTTAACTTATGAAAACTTTTGTAAGACATTATTACTATGACACTTTTCAAAGGATTACAACGCGTATAATTGTAACAGTTTTTACATTAGATGTTGCGTTAAAGTTACATTTTTATTATTATTTTAGTTAAGAGTCCCCCTGAAAACAAGATCTGAAAAGCTCTTTAAACGTCGGGTTGGCAAATTTTAAATTCAATTCAACGAAGTCTTTATAAAAAAGCTTACTATAAAATAACGGCTTACTTACATGATAAAAATGAGCTTGCACTGACTCTGCCTTAGTAAAACAAAAATTTATAAATTTCTAGAGTAATATATTATTTTTTCAAAACTACATTATTATGTAGCTCTCATTATTAATAGAAACTATAAAATTGACATTTTAAATTATTAAAATATATAATTTAAATGAACAAAGGATATTTTGACTTGACTTGACTTGTCTTTTGTTTATGTTACTTTAAACTTTTTCTTACTTGTAATACTTAAATTGAAATCTGTATGAAAGTAGTATTAGCCCCTTGACACACTTCGACACCCCCCCCCCCCCCCCTTTAACGTATGACGTAATTTATGAATGGCACCTTATTACTGAATTACAACTTAATGTTAACTTCGTTTTGCTTGACTATTGAGCCAACAAAGCAAAGATTGAAGCAATAATAATAATAGAAAATATTTGAAAAACACTGTATTTATAGATTTTCTTACAACTTTACTACCCGCATCAATATGTTTACGAAAAAATTGACGCACTTTCGCCCCAGTTGTCACTGCTACTTCCGAGCAGGTGTATCATAAAGGAAGATTTCATGTTTATAGAACTAGTTACAATGTAGAAAAATTGTGTAAAGTTTGAAATTTAAAATGATTGATGAGGATATTCTTTATACATTGGTGCTGTAGAACAAAATACATTTGAAACGAGTATTTTTATATGGCACAGTAATAGCAATGTAAAGTTTTATAACTTGCACAAGGAAGTCAAAACGTTTGAGTAATTTTCATGCATAACTCTAAATACATTGTGTTAAATACTAGCTGACCCGACAGACGTTCTGTGCATCTTAAAAATAAAATTGTCGTGTCCCGGTATTTGTTACCAAACTCCTCCGAAACGGCTAAACCAATTTATTTGAAACTTTGTGTGTATATCGGGTAGATCTAAGAATCGTCCAACATCTATTTTTCATACCTCTAAATGATAACCCCAAAATATTTTTTTTGACAATTTTTTTTTATTTTGTTATGATTCAGCATTAAAAAATACATACAACTTCATATTTTCACCCGTCTACGATCGACACCTATTTTTGTATCGCGATTTTAATATTATTCTATTCGATCCACAGATACGCAATAGAGTGGCAAGATGGCAATCGAATATAATGATTATTGACATGTAGTACGATAAATTTTATGTATGATATATTCGGTAGGACTGAGAATCGGTTGCATCTATTTTTTATACCCCAAAAATTTTAATTATTGATTTTTTACAAACTTTATATGGCAATACAACGTTTGCTGGGTCAGCTAGTAATAAATAAAATACTGTTTTTTTATGAATTTGTCTATTGACAGACTTAAATATATTTCATAACATCAAGAATTATTTCGTATAATATTCTCCCTGTTGTTATTAATGAAATTGTTTCACAGCAGAACTGTCAAACCGTGCGTCATTAAGTTCTCTCATAGAAAATATGTCCATACAAAACCAATATTGGAAATAAAAAATAATCCATTAAGTCCCAAATTGAACTATCCTATCTCTCAATTTGGACTAAACTGCACTCCATGAAGTAATCCCCATTAAAATCATTTCATTAATTAAGGAATTCACTGGGAACAAACATCAGGTCACTGAATTTATATATATAACTAGCTGACCCGACAGACGTTGTTCTGTACATAATAAACAAAATATTGTTTTTTTATTGCATTAGTCAATAATATTTCCTAACATCAAGAATTATTTTGTAAAATATGCTCCCAGAACTGTCAAACCGTACGTCAGTAAATTATCTCATAGAAAATATGTCAATACAAAACAAATAATGGAAACAGAAATAATTGTAGGTCCTAGATCGAAATAAAAACGATAATATCTCTCAAGTTGGGACTAACGTGCTCTCCGTGAAGGAATCCCACATTAAATTCAGTTCATTAGTTTAGGGAGTTCACTGGGAACAAACATCGGGACACTGGATTTATATTTATTGAGACTAGCTGACCCTGGAAACGTTGTGTTGCCATACAAATTAAAAAAATGAAACATAACAACTATTGGGCCCTAAAAAATAGATGTTGGCCGATTCTCAGATCTACCCGACCTGCACACAAAATTCCATACAAATCGGTTCAGCCGTTTTGCAAGACAAGAGTATTTTATATATTAGAAGAAAATGGATGACTAGAAGGGAGAAGGAATATTGACGCCCAAAATTTACTTTGCTATTTTCGTGGGATATGTATGTAATAAACCAGTTAAGTGTTTGTAAGTGTCGAGACACTTGGCCCGTGGATACCAGAGGCGCGGAGAATGTTCAAAATTCTATCTTCCCGCCTCAGTAAGGCTACGGGAAACCCAAGCGCTGGCAGCTATCTCGGTGAAAGGATCAGCCTAGCTATCCAACGTGGAAATACTTCCAGTATTCTTGGTACGCTTCCACGTAATGATAGTTTAAATTTTATGGAGTCATAGTATTGTAAATATAGTTACGTATAAGCACCGTCTATATAATATTCTTCCTAGTTCTTCGTCCTTTGGTGAAAGGTCACCGGATGTTTTTAAAACAAATGCATCAATTGTCGTAAAATCTTCGTATATTTTAATTGTGTATTTCGAGATTCGGACGTACTTGTCGGACGGCAATATGGCGGCGGCAGGTGATCTGCGGCGCAGCTGCGTGTGCGCATCGAAGGTTACCCCTCACTGGCACTTGGCTACACAATAGTGATGTACCATATCATAGACTTTTTGTTTTTAATTTTAACACTTATTTATAGTAGGTACAACCACATGCATTTATTCGAACAAAACAAATCTTATAACTATGACTACATAAAATTAAAACTATCATTACGTGGTAGCGTTCCATACTGAAAGAATACTGGCAGCATTTCCGCGCTAGGCTGATCCTTTGATCGAAATAGCTGTCAGCGCTTGAGTTTCAAGTAGTCTTATTGAGGCGGGAAGATAGTATTTTGAACATTCGTGTCTCTGGGCCCCACAGGCCAAGTGTCTCGACACCTAACGGCACAAAGATGTATGACTCACTTAGACCAACATATTTGCGACGCTTGCTGTCTTCGGCAGTCGAAGCAGCAGCCCCAGCACCAACTGACGTAACTTGGACATGAGAAGGAGCCAGAGTGTCCCACACCAGCGCCTTGTAGTACAACATGTTTATAAATTCAACTTTTTTAGTGGCTATACCTTATTGCTTCATATTTAATTTACACCACACATAGCAACTGCCATTACAGGAGACCTAATGCGACCATATATATATATATATTTGACATCCCATATAGCCGAATGGTTAGTGACCCTGACCACTAAGCTAGAGGTCCTGGGTTCGAATCCCGGTAGGTGCAATCATTTATATGATGAATATACATATATGTTTCCGAGTCATGGATGTATATGTGTATTTATGTATGTATAAGTAACTATATTGTATTAAATATATCAGTGTCTAGTAGCCACAGTACAGACTATGCCTAGTTTGGGGCAAGATAATTTGTGTAAGAGTGTGTCAATATTATAAAAGATAAATGCGACAGTAACAAACAAACAAGAATAATATATGCAAAAAACTAACAAATCAATCTAAAACTAATCATACAATAGCATTAATATCACGAACCAAACATTACATTAGAAATCATACATCAAAACAGAAAATACAAAAAACTTGAACATACAACTATTTACCATAACATACTACATAGAACAATACCCTTGCGAGTTCACTCCACGTATACCCTAAAATGTCCACTTTGTTGTGGAGTTCATTTATATGATGAAGGGCTCTAGTAATGGCGACTTTGCCGACAAATTTGTTCTCGCCACTGGAACGGATAGTAGTGGTGTGTGGAGGCGCCTCCACACGTACCGGGCCGGCACACAGAGACTCCAACAGCACAGTATTATTTATATTATTATTAATATTATTTTATTACTAGTGAATAATATTAATAATAACACGGAAACACAGAGATGCATAAAATATATTATAAATAAATAATAATTAATTGCGTACAAAAACTAAAATAACTAAACTTCATAATGACAACTATGACAAATACTATCATTGACTCATTTCATCTGCAGTCCCCCCATGAAAACGAGATCTGGAAAGGTCTTGAAACGTCCGGTTAACTAAAATGAAAAATGTAAATTTAACGCAAAAATCTAATGTATAAAACACAGTTACAATTACACGCATTTTAATCCATTAAAAGCGTTTTATTTAAATGCAAACAAATACAAAAACAAATATGTTTTATCATGTTACCTTTTTTTGTAGATGGTATTGATAGTCTCATCACCATATTGTTGCACAGAGCACATCACTATTCGAGCACGTGGCGACGGGCACGCGCCAGACCCAAGTGTCCGATAATGTCTCCGAGACACAAACTTGATCCCCGAGGTCATTCCTGTCCCGTTATAAATAGAACTTTACAAATTATTAACAATTGCGACTCCATTCATGTTGGATATTTTGTTATGGCTTTTTATGTTGCACTTATTCGTTCCTACGACTCTGCCTGCGTTATATTTAAACCGATGAAGTGTTATTCGTACTTACACACGTAGTATTCCATATCGTGCAATATATTATCTTTTTAATATCTGTTATTTATAAGTGATATCCCTCACTTCTGCGATTAAATGATCATCATCATCATCAGCCGGAAGACGTCCACTGCTGGACAAAGGCCTCCCCCAAAGATTTCCACGAACATCGGTGCTGCGCCCTCATCCAACGTATTCCGGCGATCTTGACCAGATTGTCGGTCCATCTTGTCGGGACCTGACGAGAAATTGAAATTGTATATTTAATCCCAGAAGCGAGGGGTATCACTTTAAAATAGAACAAACGCCTTAGATTTGAAAGAGCGACATCTCAAGTCAATTTTCTATTTGAACGGTTAGCTCAGTTGGTAAGATCACTCGAACGGAACCTGAGAGGTGCTGGTTCGAGTCACGCATCGTACAGAGATATTGGTACAAATTAAATTGATATCAACATCATCATAATTTCATCCGTTGGATGATCAGATGTCCACTGTTAGACCAAAGATCGCCACAACGATCGGTCCTGCGCTGCCCTCATCCAACCTATTCTGTCGATTACCTTACTAAAACTCCGAAAACAATTGATGATAGAATAAAAGTATTGTATAAAAATACGCAATTATTTTCATACTTTTTAGTGCATATTATATCTATTGTTTTGGAATAGTGTCTGTTGTTTTTTTGTGTTGTTCTTTAATTGAATTTAAATGCACTGTGTGTACGCGGTCGAAACCCGAGTTATCAGCTAGTGTAGTATAAAGCTGTTAATTTTATTTATATGTGTAGATAAGTACCAAAACCGTGTCAAAAGACCAACATGAAATTGCACCTGACTTTTGTCCATTTAAAAGTTTTTGTAGGGGCAAGGTGCATCAACAATTTGGGACATTAGAAACGGTGTCATAAATATTGGTATTTTATTTGACCGGAACATATAACGACTTAGGCTGGGTGCATGATATTAGATTCAAATTCACCGTTAACAGTAACGCTGTCTTTAACATAGACTGCGGAATGTGTTGCACCATCGTATTCCTTGGCATAGTTAAAGTTAAAGTTAAAAACTGAAATATCAAGTCAATATCGATTAACTTTAAATAAATACAATTAAAATATGAAATACAAAATTTTATGAACGATGCGGGATACGAACCCACGACCTCCGGCGTTCCGTGTCGGTGCTCTAACCAATTGAGCTAACCGTTCGAGTACCGCCTCGTTATAAAATTCTGTTTGCTTTGTACAACTCTCAGGTTGTGGCTTCAAAAAAAATGTTTGTTATTCAAATTTTATTTGTGTATTAATCCTAGAAGTGAGGGTTATCACTTTAAAAACATAGCATATTGTTTAGAATAACTTTAAATATCTTAATATTTATATATATATTTCTTGTGTGCATGTGTATGTCACTGAACTCCTCCTAGACGGCTGGACCGATTTTGATGATTTTTTTGTGTTCCAGTGAATTTGAGATTGGTTTAGATTCTCAATTCCATCCATATAATATAATTCTCCTGCTCATGTGTATGTTAGTGAACTCCTCCTAACGGCTGGACAGATTTTTCAAATTTTAGACGTGTGTACAGGACAACGTTTGTCGGTTCCACTAGTATATTATATATTTCTTTTATGCGTCTGTTGTAACAGAACTCCTCCTTAACGGCTGGACCGATTTTAATGAATTTTATGTGTGTCTTCAGATGGATTCGAGAATGGTTTAGTTTCACAATTAAACTACCTCCTAAGCGGCTGGACTGATTTTGATGATTTTTTTGTGTGTTCCAGTGAATTTCAGATTGGTTTATCTCTATCATAGGTATGTTAGTGAACTCGTCCTAACGGCTGGACCAATTTTTCAAATTGAAGACGTTTGTAGAGGACAACATCTGTCGGGTCCACTATTATACTATATATATATATACTATATCTGACTACTAAGCTAGAGGTCCCGGGTGCGAATCCCGGTAGGTGCAATCATTTATAATACGATGAATATAGATGTTTGTTTCCGAGTCATGGATGTCTTATACCGACAGTATAGGGCTATGCCTAGTTTGGGGCAAGATAATTTGTGTAAAAAGTGTGTTAATATTAAAAATAATAATAAAAAAAAATATCGAATATTTATCGTTAATAATAGTTTTAACCAGCGAAGATTTAACGCTTACCAACGGTTAACACTTAAAGTTATGACGTCATCTAAAACTTATCAAATGATGAAACACATTTTTTCTCAACCGGTACTTTAACATGTTTGTTATGGCTAAAGTTAGTTGGTGCAACTTAGGCTTAAAATTTACATCAACTTAAGTTACATACATAAGTTTAAACTTGTCAACGGGTACTTACTTTTTTTGTGAAAGAGGTCAAACGAGCGTACGGGTCACCTTATGTTAAGTGATCACCTGAGGTATCATAGGCGTTGCCGGTGTTTTACAAAGGTGTTCGCGGTGTTTTTTTTAAAGTACTCAAGTCGGAATAAGGCACACACAACTAAAAATAAATTAGTAAATTACTAAATTATGTTCTTAGCAAAAGTATATATTATTTATCCCCAAGATCTGGATGTGTGGCGGTCTTCCACAGTGCGGTTTTCAAGGAGCTTTCTTCCACGTACTACTAAGATGCGGAATGAACTTCCTTGTGCGTTGTTTCCGAGGCGATACGACATGGGTACCTTCAATAAAAGCGCGTACACCTTCTACAAAGGCCAGCAACGCTCCTGTGATTCCTCTGGTGTAGCAAGAGATTGTGGGCGGCGGTTATCACTTAACAACAGGTGACCCGTACCTACGCTCGTTTGTCCTCCTATTCCATAAAAAAAGTATATATTAAAAAAACTACGTTTAAAGTCTGAAAAGTATAAAATAACTTAATTAAGATTTAATTTAAAACATCTCTTATGCAAACCTATAATACCTTTAAAATTAATAAAATATTATACTGTAACCGATTTCTGATTGACAAGTCGTAAACAGTCAGCCACTCTAGTCACTAGCTCCTTAGTATTTTGAATATTATACCACTAGCTAACGCACACATTGAAAAACCAAATTGGTCTCGCTTTATCGGTCTGTCTGGTTGGCTATTCGCTAGTATATTTGAAGTCTATTATGACAAGAATAATCTGAAGTGAAATGTCAAATACTATATACTCTTTGTAGTCAAGATATTCATTAACTGAATTTTTTTTATGAAAATAAGGGATGAGATCAACAGGACGTTCAGCTGATTTGAATAGATACGCCGCACCCATTGCAATGCAATGCCGCTCAGGATTCTTGAAAAACCCAACAATTCTGAGCGGCACTACAACTATTGCGCTCGTCACCTTGAGACATAAGATGTTAAGTCTCATTTGCCCATGACAGCTGAACGTCTTGCCCGTCTGGGCCCTTATTTATATATTTAAAAAAAAACATAACCATGAGCTAGTATTTTGACGTTTCACATTCGAAATTGACATGTAAGTGTCAAGTGAGTTGACATTGAAAATTTCAATTATTCAAGCTGCGTTTAAATAGAGATACAGTATCCTGCTGTTTTATGGTTGTCCCAACACTGTTCAATGTCCAACTGAATATTGTATAACACATACGTTTGAAACTGACATAGCCCTTCTTTCCAGGGGCGAATTTATTGTTTAATCACATAATGTAGTTGAATTCACATTATTTTATAATTAATTCAAATTCAAATATTTTTATTCAAAATAGGATTTAAAATCACTTATTGAACATCAAAAACTACCACCCATTCAAAAGAGACTGCCTCAGACCTGAGAAGAATGGGCGCAAGAAACTCAGCGGGCTTTTTTTTTAAATATAATATATGGATTACAATGTGATATCGTACAATAAACATTTATAATTAAAGAGCCTGAGGGTGTTCGCTTTATTCCCAATCCGTGGTGTCTTTAAGAAAATCGTTTATGCTATAATAACCTTTCTCACACAAACGTTTTTTAACAATTATTTTAAATTTCGTAACACATTTGTTTTGTACATTTTCTGGGATCATATTGTAGAAGCATATACATCGCCCAACAAAAGACTTACTAACTAGACCCAACCGAGTAGTAGGCATAACAAATTCATGTTTGTTCCTCGTGTTAACATTGTGAATGTCACAGTTTCTAGAAAATTCCTTAATGTGCTTATGAACATACAGAACATTATCAAAAATGTATTGAGAAGCAACAGTCAAAATGTTTATTTCTTTAAATTTTTCTCTTAATGATTCTTTAGGACCTAGGTTATAAATCGCGCGAATAGCCCTCTTCTGCAGCACAAAGATGGTATTAATATCGGCCGTACTGCCCCATAACAAACAAATAATCTTCTGGAATGAGATTTCCTGACCTTTTTTGGTTTAACGGTTATTTCTTAGATCATTCATACGTTTAGATATACTATGACAGCTGTGAATACGTCGAAAAAATTTACTTTAGACCTAACCTATATTTTGAGCAATTCACGCACACTAACATATAGTGTCTTACAAATCGGGTGTGTAAGACGTAGCTCGTCACGCACACTAAACTAATAAGCCTGGCCTGTTTTTATGGGTTGTCTAACAGCAAGAGACTCTATCTAGAGGTATAAATTATATAAGGTTTATGTAGTTTTTATATGTGAAACGAGAAAAATAAATTTAAACTGGTTAAATTTTTAATTATTATATAAATACTTCATTCTACTACTAGTTCATTCAAAAACAGGATGTTTTTAAAGCGTTTGTTGAATGAACTGGTTTGAACCAATTTTGAAATAAAAACTTCTCTAGCGGCGCTGAGCAAATTTCTTCGGATGAGTATAAAATGTTAAACTCGCGTCAGGACACGTGACCTGATCGAAAATTCGTAAGACAATTTTATACAGTGTATTGGTGCCATGCAATCATAGTTTCTTCTTAGCCTAATCATTTGTCCGAGTACAGTTTAAATTTTAGTGATATTTGTCTAATGACATGAAGGTCTACGCTGATTTTGTTTCATCTCTTGCGGATTTTACCGGTTATAAAACAACTCCCATAAAACACACCGAAGTAAAAAAATAGATACTTAAACAACTTTTAACTGATTAATTAAAAACCGTTGTCAATATATACTATATATATAAAGGTAACGAAACATAGAGTTAAATAAAAATGGTAAGTATTTTTCCACTTAAATTACATGCGTTACTTTTAAATATTTCTAAGAAATCGCCAAAATAGCACATAATTGAAACCATATCTTGACGGTTTACATAAAGCTTATATTTTTACAAAAAATAATTGTAATATTATTTCTTCAGAATTTGAGAAGAAAATTAATTCTTTTCATTACATTTCTATTTTGTACTAACAGTGCGACAAAAATCACCAAAATATCCCTAACTTTTACAGCTGGAACCATTTTAAATATTTTTTATGAAAATAAGGAACAAGACGACACAGAACGTTCAGCTGATGGTAATTGATACGCCCTGCCCATTACAGTCAGGATTCTTGAAAAACCCCAAAAATTCTGAATAGCATTCACTACAACTGCGCTCGTCACCTTGAGACATAAGATGTTAATAATTAATTTCACTAGCTACGGCGCCCTTCAGACCGAAAAACAGTAATACTGCTTCACGGCAGAAAAAGGCGCCGTTGTGGTACCCATAATCTAGCCGGCATCCTGTGCAAAGAAGCCTCCCACTGGTAAAATTTATTAATTGTTCAACAAATACTATTTAACATGACATAGTTTTGTTAAGAAAATTGTATACTGTTTGTAATAAATTAAAAAGTGCATCTAATGCTGAATTAATACTATGGCGATCTTGTGCGAGAGAGGTAACCTAGCTCCGCTCGATTCCTCAAGGCCATCGGCTCGTTCCCCAGCCTTAAGTAAAAATGTTAAGTATTTGTTCCAAAAACTTCAGATATTATAACAAGGACTTTATTATTTTCTCCGTTAGATTTTATTTATTTAATTATGTGTTACTCACGTTAATTATAGAAAATACTATAAAAAATATAAACATGTGTGTTATAACTGCATCTTACGACTGACGGTACTAGAAAAGGGTTATTTTTTTCGCCCGCTCGAAGAACCTTCGGCAGATGCGAGGTTCTTGGAGAATTAATGATTTCTTGTGTATTTTGTGGGGATTGTTTGCTGTTTGTCTACTAGTCTCCATTGTTGGTTAACAATTGGATTTTATGCTTTATACATATCACGTTCACCTAGGCAGATGTGAGCTTTGAATTTTAAGTCGTAGTCTTGTAAAAGCGGTATTATTTTCGGTTATTTTTATTATGCATTATGAGCTACTCCTCGTAAAACCGGTTAACTGTAAGTTCTAACAAAGAAATAAAGGCCGGCAACTCTCCTGTGATTCCTCTGGTATTGCAAGAGAATGTGGGCGGTAGTGATCATTTAACATCAGGTGACCCGTAAGAAATAAATTACAAAAAGAGCTTTTTAAGGTCTATTTGATAGACTTAAAAATATTAAGGCTTATTATTCAGTAGTCATATACTAAAAACTCGTTCATATAAAAAAAATAAAAGTTTTGTTCAATACAATCATAAAAAATTTTAACAGCATGCTACCTAAATTAATGTAAAAAAAATAATAATATCTTAGCAACCATATGTTTCATTAATAATCTTAATAACTTTAATCTCACCAAATATTCATAAATCCACGAGAAATACTTAATTAAACGTTGTTATGATCTTTACTTTAGTAATAATATTACAATTAGTTTGATAATACTTTCTAATTAATTTAAACTTCAATATCATATTTAATATAAATCTACTCGTGAAGATGTACAAACCCAATAATCTAGGAATAAATTAAGTGTTTAATCGTTCGTAAGTAATGGCTTCAGTTGGGTTATTTTGCAGTAGTACTTAGTAAGCGACTGTACACCTGTTATAACGGGACTGGTTCTCTTAATGTGTAATTAATCAAGAAATAAAGAGTACGAAATCGTCGCATTCACCTATGTTAAGCATGAAGCCAGTGTGAGCGAAGCTAAAGCTATACTGAAACTTACATATTAACCTTCAGAACATACTACCATCTTACAGCCATTCCTAATAAACTATATACAGATAGAGATGAATTACTACCTTCTACTATCATTAATTAGCTGTCAATAATCTGAAGCTGTCCTAATATACCCGATGAGTCATTCTCATCGCCTTATATTGGGACGCATGAATTTCAATTTCCATACAAACTTCTATCGCTGGCACAAATCTGCCCGATGGTCATACTACTAGCTCAAAGCATTCGCAACAACGATAGCATGTAAAGCAGAGATACTCAAATTCAGTCTAAGCCAACCCAAGGATACATTAGTCTCTTCTACTGCATTCATCACGAAGAGTGTTATGAAGTGCTTATCTAAATGCTTTTTTCATGCATCACCACTGAGCTTACATGCATTGCTAGGTACGATATAATATCATTTAAAAAAAAGCAATTGTGTGGTTTCAAGAAACCAAGCTGATGTAAGTTTACCTTTTTTTTTACAACATGATATATTAATAGCAGGAAAAAAATAAATTTTTAGTACTCGTATACGTACTCGTATCAGAATAATAATAATAAATCACTTACCACTGGGAGGCTCCTTTGCACAGGATGCCGGCTAGATTTTGGGTACCACAATGGCACCTATTTCAGCAGTAATGTATAAACATTACTGTGTTTCGGTCTGAAGGGCGCCATAGCTAGTGAAACTACAGGGCATATGAGACTCAACATCTTATCTCTCAAGGTGACGAGCGCAATTGTAGTGCCGCTCAGAATTTTTTGAGTTCAAGAATCCTGCGGCACTGCATTGTAATGGGCAGGGCGTTTCAATTACCATCAGTTGAATGTCCTGCTCAAAAGGTCCGAGCCCTTATTCTTATTAAAAAAATATAACTATATATCAGGCATTTCACCCATAGAACGGGGCGATAGCACTTAACTGGAGAGCAGTAGTAGTTGAAATTAATGATTTAATGTCAACCCTACTCCGCGGCCGGCTGTAATGATGCGATGTAACGATAAAATAAAGCGATTTACTAAGAGTTTCACTTAGAAATCTCTTCTTAGACTATTGATAGCTATTATTCGCTCTGCAAAGCTAGTGGAACGCAAGACTAAGGCATTCTACAATAAAATACGGTCGATGCAAGTTTTGACATTCTCTTGATAAAACTCGGCAGCTGCTTGTGACGTCTCAGATCGTACATTTATCTACTTACAAGATATCTTTTAAATACTTTGAATTTATCTTTAAGTGTATCGAAAATTAGCGCGAGAGGGAATACTCTATACTTATATAATATATTATGATATATTATTCACGTCTAGATAAACTGTGATAGCTGTGAAGCATCGAAAAAATAGTGGCTAACTGTTAGCCTCTATTTTCAGCAAACGCACACACACACAAGAACAAAGTGACTGGTGTATCACAACGGTAAGACGTTGTCTAACAGCAAAAGCCTCTACTAAGACGTATTAATTTAAAATATATAAATACTTTTTAATCATATTATAATAATATTAATATTATTATAACTAGTAATGTATTAAATATAATATCGGTGTCTAGTTTGGGGTTACATAATTTGAGTTAGAAGTGTGTAAATATTAATTACTAACCGTTCTTAAAAAGGGCGAATTTTAAAAGGAAGGAACGTTGAAATTCGTAAAATAAATCATCTAGGATAAATTTCTCATCGTATGGTGGTAGTTTCATGTCGATACGATCAGTGGTTTAGGCGTGATTGGGCCTCAAAAAATGACCATTTTCATTATATATATATTGATTAATCAGTGTCTAAGTACTAACGACAACACATACAGACAAAATACATACATTCCCGTAGTCCCTTGGTCACTAGCCGTACGTATGTTTCAAATTTTTGTATGTTTGTTAATATCGTTTTTAGTTTAGGTCAGTATAAAAGTAATTGTAGGTATACATCTAATCTATGCAATAATTGATTTTTGATTATTTGCGAGCGTTTTTAATATCACGAGTATCCAATAGCTTATTATTATTATTTATTATTACAAGGAAACATAACAAACACATCACTAGAACTGAACAATATAGGAAAGAGATACAAAATATAAATGTAGATGCGTCCTAACACATGTTTCACAAATACAATAATAACAAAAAGAAAAATCAAAGGTATACAGTCACAAAACGCAAACATTCACAGAAGTAACTAATTTAAAAGATGTAGACAAATGAAATTAATTAAAACTAAACTTGGGGCAACGATAAGAACGATTTTGATTTTAATTCTAAACTGTGTCTGAACACAGCAGGGGAGCACGAAAATATGTCGATGTCGAGAAAACTATTGTTGTAAGATTTACACATTCTGTGTAATGGCGCGCGAAACGCAATGTTTGTTCTAACTTAATATTTAGCTAAAATATAGACTCACTGTATGCAATATTAATTTTAAATCTATTTTAGAAGTCATACTTCTTTAGGCGCGTTATGAAAAAAATATGAGAGTGAAATTTAAAGATGCGCGCGCATCACTGTAACACAAAGGTAACAGGTTGAAGTTGGTTCCTAAAAATTTCTGACGTTTGCGAAATTCGTTACTTTTTCTTTTTGGTTTCTTCGTCCATAAGGACAGGCAAAGGGTTCATGCCCATACTCATTTCTTAATAATTAATTGTTAAAGCCATCTTTGCAAGGTTCTTACAATATTGTTCTTTCTAAAAACGTAGAATAGCATAATTTTAATGATTCGTTAGGCCCAAGAAGTATAAGTTCTTGAGTGCATACTTAAGTACACACACACTTTTTATATACTCATTATATATTAAACAAATCATAGTTTTGATCAAATCTAAGAATACAAAACTCATTAATTCACACAGCCAGTTATAAGTAGCATTGGTCTCGCAATTAAATCTTTAATACCAATATAACGGATATAAAAACAACTAGAAGGTACAATATATAAAACATGCTATAAATCTATCATTAAACTGATCGCACAAGTTTCCTTATACAAGCATACGAACAGTAAAATAATTCATATCACTACCGTTATGAGTTACATGCTTCGAAACATTTATTACACGAAATTCCTGCTTTACTTGTTTTAGATTTAAAATTACTCATTCGTTTTTATTTAATACAACATTAACACCAAACACGATTTGAACCATAAACTTAGTATACTAGTGTAAGAGACAAACTATCTCATTACGGCGAGAATAAATTTAAAATGTTCATGTGTGCTAGTTTTAAATGTGTAGTATTTTACTGTTGGTCTATCATTAAGACAAATATTGATAAATGCCGTCATATTCACGAATCATCATCATCAGCCGGAAGACGTCCACTGCTGGACAAAGGCCTCCTCCAAAGATTTCCACGACGATCGGTCCTACGCTGCCCTCATCCAACGTGTTCCGGCGATCTTGACCAGATCGTCGGTCCATCTTGTGGGGGGCCTACCAACACTGCGTCTTCCGGTACGTGGTCGCCATTCGAGGATTTTACTGCCCCAACGGCCATCTGTCCGTCGAACTATGTGCCCTGCCTACTGCGAGTTCAGTTTCGCAATAATTTGGACTATGTCGGTCACTTTGGTTCTCCAACGGATCTCCTCATTTCTGATTCGATCTCGCAGGGAAACTCCGAGCATAGTCCTCTCCATTGCCCTCTGAGCGACCATGAGCTTTCTCATAAGGCCCATAGTTAGCGATCACGTCTGCGTACTGTAAGACATCACTGGCATTACACACTGGTTGAAAACCTTCGTCTTCAGACGCAAATACCACATTTGGGACGAGAAGATTTTATGGAGCTTCCCGAACGCTGTTCACGTATACAATATTTTATTTTCAAACTCATTTTTTATTAATATTTTCTTTAGATAATAGAGTGTTTACTGCGTATATAAAATACAATACAGAATATTTTAGTGAATATGTTCAACGAAAATAAGCAACATGAAGGCAGTATAGAAGAATCAATATTTACCTGTGAAATGTTTCTTTATTTGGGTTGTTACTATTGATAACAATACAATCAAATATACATAAAACACTAAAATTAAAATGCGGTCCAATTTGACGGGAGACTAATGAACACGGTAATTAATTGTTTCAAAACGGTTTCACGGTCTAACTATTCCGTCTCTTTCTCACACCTAGGTTTTTGTGTAAGCATGGTTATCTAGTGTTCTAAGTTTATGACTTATGGTAGGATATAATACAGCACTAGAACTAACTAACGACGCATAAAATACGTTTATTTTCTATGTGCCAAATGATACAACACAGTACAAACAAACAATAAATATTTATCCAGATTTTTTTATGGAGGACAAGAACAAACGAGCTTACGGGTCATCTGATGTTAAGTAATGACATTATCTTGCAACACCAGCGGAATCACAGGAGCGTTGCCGGCCTTTAAGGTATCGTCGTGAAAACACAAGGACGCTCATTCCACAGCTTTGTAGTACGTCTAGAAAGTTTCTTGAAAAGCAAACTGAATAGGAACGCCACACATCCAGATGGTTGGGGATGATATCCTAATTTGTGGCATATCGTGCGAATGTGGAATTCGGTGCCAGGAATCAATTCAAACAGCTTTTCAGAAAAGGTCCCGTGATAAATGCGGTAGAAGATACACAATAAAGCGACGCATAATTTAGCGGTTCACGGAGCACTGGATCCCCGACAATTCTGGTAGCTCTTCATCATATCTTGGGAATGATCGGTGCAGTGGTTCCGCGTCCTTCAGCACCAGACTGTTCTGGGGAAAGATACTTAAGCCCCAAGGTTGCTGACGCTTCTTATATAGGTGTGTGGTTATACCACCACTACAAGTAGGTATCATAAGCATTGGTAAAGTATATTAATTGAAAAAAAAAAGCAGAATTTAACGACTTTTGAATGAGTATGTGTTAAACTTTATATTAAACGGATTTAACATTTTAATCGAAACAATTACAACGATAATAATATGAAAAAAGAAATTTTAATCATTTAGTATCAGTCTATATTATTTGTTCCCAATTAGCAAATAACACCGGAACAATAAATATGGCGCACAATAATAATAAGTAACAGGAAATTAGCAAATTTATCTGGCAGGGCTGCCACTGGTAACTTATATTTAAAAGATTTTTTTTTGTCAGCGAGTTATAATAATAGATAGAATAGTCAAATAAATAATAAATTTCGTTTATTTCAAAGATTACATATACATTTTTAGTAGGTTGTCTCAGGAAACTTCTATTTATATATATCGAAACCTCCTTAGCAGATACATATTATTTAATAAACAATATAGAAATAAACAGTAATGATTAAAAGCCAAACTTTACAACCCTTAAGTGTTTGTGTGTGAGTGAGTGTGTGAGTGAGTGTGTGAATGTGGGTTTGAATTTGGACCTTTAATTGGGTCCAAGATTTTCCACTTCATCATAAGAAAGATAAGTAAGCTAATAATTTAAAGATTTTCTGCAAAGATGCAATGTCATGGGATACATATGTAGGTCACGATTTATTTTATTATATAAGTACACTCATTGACAGCTAAAGTGTCGCTCAGCAAAAGCAAAATAACCATAAAAATATTATATGACTCCATTTATAGATTTAAGAATTCTTAATCAATATGTGTGTAAAAATTAGGATTCGTTCGAAAACGAATCCTCATCCAAAACAAAAGCAATCGTAACAAAATTTTGGAAATTGAATCTACCTTATTTAGAGCTAGTGGGAAGAACATACTAGAAACTCAACGGCCACTGTTATAAATATCAATGTGTATTTTTTAAGCTGTAATATACACAACAAATTAGTTTATAAGGTGCTGCATTCAATATATTATGAACCATGTTCAAAGTTAAAAAGCGTTTAAAATATAAAATATTTCATAAATAGTAACACAAGTACCTAAGCTGTATAAATATAAATTAGATATTGGATGCATCAACCTTTAGAACATTAATTCATTGTTTGTGTAAGGATGCTTCGTAAACATGATGGTCGTGATTACTGTCATAATTAGTAATCGCGTTTAACAAATACATTGAATTATTAACGATAACAGGTGGACAAGCAGCACTCGTTCACGTCTATACGAATTGAATATACATTATTATTTGGAAGAGTGACAACCCTAATAGTTTTGGCGACGAAATGATTACTAAATTCCTAAGTGACTGATAAAAACGTACTAAATAGTATTTATTACATTGGATCTTAGCTCTGTAACACATTTTATTATCTTACTGAGTTGCAATTTCTATTTAGCGTTAAATAATTTAAGCTCTTGATAACGAACGTAAAAGGAGCTATAAATATTAAGTTTGGTTTTAAGCACAGAACACAGATTTTCTGTTTTTACAGTTTTTTTTTATGACAATAAGGAACAAGACGAGCAAGAAGTTCAGCTGATGGTAATTGAGTATCGCTCAGAATGCTTAAAATACCCAAAAATGCTGAGTGGCATTACAATTTCGCTCGTTTCCTTGAGACATAAAATTTTAAGTCTCGTTTGCCTAGTAATTTTACTAGCTACGGCGCCCTTCTGACCGAAACACAATAATGCTCACACATTACTGCTTCACGGCAGAATTACCATTGTGGTACCCATAATCTACTCGGAAAGGAGCCTCCCACTGGTGACCCGTATGTTCCTTTGTCCAACTCTAATATAATAAAAATAATTGCTCTTTAAATACATTTCAAAATATACATTTACAAATATAATTAAAAATATTTGTTACTTAATAAAAATTAAGGATTTTAAATTGGCAGATATACCATTTTATTACAATAATAATATTAATAGTTGTATTTTAATTAACAAATCTTTAAATCATATTCCAGCATTTAAGACTAACGAAGTAATTTACTAAGTTACAACTAAGTTAAGTTGAAGTTATGACTATGTATGTTATGTGATATGTTCAAGGTTCATGATTTGTGTTCACAAGAACAAATTAATTTATTATAATTGTGAATAATTAGCTAATATTTCAAATTACAGGCACATTATAACTTCTAAGTAATTATTCAAAGATTTATATGTCTATCTATGTAACATGAACAAGAACACATATAAATAACTATGAAGTATTCATTTTCATTTTGTTATGTGAAACAAAGATAATTTATACGTCTAGTGGCCGTTTTCAATAACCTATCTATCCTTAGTTTAAGTAACTAGAGGTAGACAAATCTATCCTTTTACGCTAACCTACATTTCAATAACCTACCGATACATAGTATTGGACTATAACTATTTTTTTTTTATGGAATAGGAGGACAAACGAGCGCACGGGTCACCTGTTGTTAAGTGATCACCGCCGCCCACAATCACTTGCAACACCAGAGGAATCACAGGAGCGTTGCCGGCCTTTAAGGAAGGTGTACGCGCTTTTTTTGAAGGTACCCATGTCGTATCGTCCCTGAAACACCGCACAAGGAAGCTCATTCCACAGCTTTGTAGTACGTGGAAGAAAGCTCCTTGAAAACCGCACTGTGGAGGACCGCCACGCATCCAGATGGTGAGGATGATATCCTAACTTGTGACGTGTCGTGCGAAGATGGAATTCGGTGGCAGGAATCAGGTTAAACAGCTCTTCGGAACACTCCCCGTGATAAATGCGGTAGAAGACACACAATAATATAACTATATTGGAGATAACTATGGATAGTTAAGATCTTGTCATTAAACGGTGATAGCACCTATCCGTAGCCATATATACGTTATTGAAAACGGCCGTTAATAGAGCCTCATGCTAGGCAACTGATAAAAACAGGTCACGCTTATTACTTTAGTGTGGGTGACAAGCTACGTCGATTTGTATATCACACGTGTATTGCTCAAAATAGAGGTTAAATGTCAATCTCTCAATTTTTTCGACGATATCACAGCTATCACAGTCTATTTATAGACGTATAAATAATCTAAGATGTCAAAATAATCGCTACTTACAAAACATCTTATTAAACTCAGTGAAACTTTTACTACATCTCCTCAAATTTTCACGTCCATCTATCGCATGTCGCGTTACAGGCGGTCGCGGAGTAAAGGTGAAGTTAAATAATTAATATTGAAGTTAGGTTGGCCGAGATTTAAGCACTGATTACCGAAATTACCGTTTTTTTATTACATTATATTTTTATTTTATGAAGATGTATTTTTTAAAAGTAACTTGTTGTACCCTTCGCGTGGTGATATGCCGCTAAATAAAATAAATTGAATATAATACATAAGATTCATTAAAATGATAGTGGCGCCAACTCTCGAAGATTGGTCACACCAACTCAGAAACCTTCGTGGGCTCATCCAAAACATTTTGCTGAAAATCATGAAATGATAAAATGCATAGTTTACGATTTTATATAGAACATACACACAAATATTAATTTCTATATAATATATAGAACAGACTGTTTTTTCAATGGTATAAGTACTGTGTAAATATTGACACAATACTTAAAACCAGAAAGCTAATTTATAAAAAAAAAGATATCTGTATAGCAATCTGGTGGGTCTATCTCAGAATTGACAAAAATTTTGTTCAGACGTAACGAAAATTGCGCGGGAAAAGTTAAAATAAATCCGGTATTATTTTTTTTATATTTATTTACCTAGTACGTGTTTGGAAATCATGTTGGGTGGTCTTACAAGTGATGCTTCCGTGATAAAGTTAGACAATTATATCAAAGGGCTTGGATATCATACTTGTAGTTAATAATAAGGGCCCTATTGAATCTGGGTGGGCTAAACAATGATGTTCTATACATATAGACAAATCACGTCGCATAAAAACAAAGCCGAAATATGAAACATGCCACAAGTAACACCTAATAAGCTTTGACTGCTATATCTATACATTGACGCATTTACTCCAGTTATTTAAATATTCTTGGTTAATTAGCAGCAATGTAACACATATTCAGTTCTTAAGTTAAAAGTGTGCTTACATTGCCTTAAGCACACTTTTGCCGTTCCGCTAACAGACTTCGAATGATATGCCCTTATAAAAGGCATAAAAGGCATTTATTTTCTCAAATTTAAAAACCGCTTCGAAAACAAATGGCGCTCTAAGAGAGAAGAAGCGGCGCAAGAAACTCTCCCAGCATTACTTTTTGCGCTCTATTTAATAAAAATATACAATATTGCACTGTCATTGCTATTGCTATATAATAATCATTTTCTTTGAGAGACTATCTATAACGAAGCTGATATATAGCACAAATATAAAATATAATATGTATGTGTATAGAACCTCATTGGGGCTAATAATACAACTGTCATATTTAGCAAGATTATATCTAAATAGATAAAAATCACAATATTATATTCGCGATCCTAAACTCATTTCAATTCATTTTCTGCTGTTGTCAAGTCAATAACCAATCTTTGGTTCTCTCTTTTCAAATGATTTAAGGTTTAGTGTTAATTCCGCCAATATTTGTTTTTAAACGATTCGACACGTGTTTCGCCTCTACACGAGGCATCCTCAGGACGTGTTGTCTCGCCAAAATCTGGCACGAGACTGATAATTATGGATTTCCACAAAGTAACGCCTACTTCAATAAATTTTCTCTCTTTTCAATCCATCTAAGGTATTATACAATTGTATTTTTAACACTGATCGGGCATGGAGCACATATTAAATAATCAATTTTATTATACGATTTTATATTTTTATTAAAAAAAGAAGCCCGCTGAGTTTGTTGCGCTAGTTCTTCTCAAGTCTAAGGCATACCTTTTGGGACCGGTGGTAATTTCTGACATTTAATAAGTTATATTAAGTCCTATTTTTGATTAAAAATATTTGCATTTGAATTAGACAAATATTTACATAAATTTGTAAATTAGGATTGACATAATGTGGATAAAATATTATGTATTCTTTAAAATCTTAAATCAAAGATCGGATATTTGTATCGGTGTATATGTATATGAATAACACATCTTATCAACTAAAACTATTTCAGTACATGTTGGCTGGAAGAAATCGCTCTTAAGCGATAAGGCCGCGCTTGTTATGTATTCTCGATTTTTGTTTTATTTAATTATTTTATGGTTTTTTCTTTCATCAGAAATTGAAATTATAATATAAATATTTACAAAGTTTTACACAAGTTATCTTGCCCTTAATTAGGTAAAGCCTGTTGGTGCAAGACGACGATATATTTAATACGATATACCTACTTATAACTTACTTATAAACAAATGTTCATCATATGAATGTTTGCACGTACAGTTATTCGAACCCGGAACCTTTAGCTCCGTAGCCACTAACTACTGGGCTATGAGGTCAATTTGTACAGATAAGTAATATCTGACTCTAAGATCTTCGTTTACCACGCTAAAGTCATAATACAGGGAAGCAAATAAAGAGGTTTTCGTGGTATTTAGATGTAGAAATTTTATTGTATGCTTTGTTTTGAACAATAAATAAAAAAAAATACTCGCAAATAAATCCAGGAAATTGACACAGGTAACCTACAGCGAATCAAAAAAATTAGGCCGACAACACATGGAAGGACAGCTGCGTAAAGTGTGCTATCCGTCGACTATTCCATTTCACGCCAAATCTCTTCGTCGAAATCACGCGCGTCTTTTTTTTAGTCTGAATAGGCAACTTGTACCCGCATGCAATTTTTTTCGACATTTTTTCATAGAAGCACGTGCTGTTTTTTGTACGGCTTCCTTATGCCGGTGCCTTGCATCTGTCGCAAGCTGTGGTTTTGGCAATCCGCCCAAATTTGACATACACGAAACTGTATACAACTGCCTCAACCGTGATGTTTGCTCAAATTGTCCGGGTTATATTGAAATATGATGCTGGCTGTTTGGATACCTGCCGTGTGCATCTGTGGTGGTTTTTAAATTTAAAAATAGAACATTTGCAGAATGTTCTTGAGAATTCATTAATGTTACATTATTTGAGAGCTTCTGTTTGAGATAATTTTAAGTTCCGTCTCAAGATGGTACTTTTTATGTGACTAAAGTGCCTTCCGAAATCTACAAAATTAAGTTAAAAGTACGGAGTTTGTTAGCTTTGTTTTGATTGAGAATAGGAAAGAACTAAATATTATTACACAAAAATCTAAAATATAAATGCAAGCTAGATCAATTGCGGTAGTCAGTATCATTGAAAAGTATCTCAACAATATTATAACGAATGTTATCGATTTTTATTACTTTCTAGCTGACCCAGCAAACGTTGTATTGCCATATAAAGTAATAAGTAAAATATCTATAATTAAAAAAATTAATTAGTTATTCATTTGAAAACTATTCTTTCAATTTGATTTCTGAACGACGGGGGACATATCAAAGGAAAAATAAAATTATTGTATTTATTTCATTCCGAGCATTTTCATATTTATTCACCTTTCTAACCTTCTCTGGACTTCCACAAATAATTCAAGAGCAAAATTAGCCAAATCGGTCCAGCTGTTCTCGAGTTTTAGCGAGACTAACGAACAGCATTTTTTAACATAGATATATATAGATAATTAATCGACAGTGAATTGAACGCTTATATTAATAGAGAAAGTCCGCAGAGGGTTATTCAAATTCAAATATTTTTATCCAAAAAGGATATAAAATCACTTATAAAAGTCAAAAACTACCCATTCCATAAGAATGCCTCAGACCTGAGAAGCACGGGCGCAACAAACTCAGCAGGCTTTTTTTTTGGCAAAGTAATATCTTACAATTATTATTATTTAATGGACTGAGGGCGGTCGCTCCATTCCCAAATTGTGCTATCTTTTTCAAGAATTTTTTTCTCTATTTTTCATATCGTCATATCTTTTGAATATCGTAATACTTTTGTTGTGAACATTTTCTGGGATCTTGTTGTAAAAGCATATACATCGCCTCACAAAAGTCACACTAACTCGACTTAGCTGAGTAGTAGGCATTAATTACAAGTTTATGTCTGTTCTTGTCGTTAACATTATAGTTATGACAGATTACAGCAAATTCACTTATCTTTAAACTTATATTATAATCCATATCTCGTTACTTTAGACAATAAAAAAAATCCCTGCCACATACACCTATCCACACGTGGACGTCCAAAAATGATAATTTTAATGTTATTATTTACCATGTAAAATACAATAATTGTTACTGAAACATATTTTATGTACCTGACACATTATTTAACTTGATATAATAATAATATTGACACACTTTTTACACAAATTATCTTGCCCCAAGTTAAGCATCTATAGCCTGTGTTATGGTTTACAAGACAATGATATATTTAATACAGTATACTTACTTAAACAAATTCATATAAACATACATAAATACATTTAAATATCCATAACTTGGAAACAAATATCCATATTCATCATATAAATGCTTGCACCTACCGGGAGTCGAACCCGGGACCTCTAGCTTAGTAGGTAGGATCGCTAACCACTCGGCTATACAGGTCGTATATATATCGATATAATTATTATGTACCTATTACCGATATACGTGCGATAAAAATAAAAAAAAATCAATTTCAGTTTTGTCAAAAAACAACTACTTTTTTGACATGTCGAGAGTACGCTTCGCCTATGAGGCGTGCAATACATACCTACATACTCTTATTGTAAACAAGCAATTTTTTATTATAGCAATGTTTTTAATACATTTTATAAAACAGCTTATGGCGCCTGTATTCTTTGAATTTATGATTCGCTGCTTATATGGCGTTCAACAATTTCCTTGTTTATTATGATTTTATCTTGAAGTTTTATGACATACTAACAACTCATTAATATTTGCTAGTTCTCTAGTTGAATACCAGATTGATTGAAGATATAATATTATAGAAAAATGATTACCACTACATATTATAAAACAAAGTTATCCGTCACGTCTGTCTGTTTTTTTTATGGAATAGGAGGACGACAAACGAGCGTCCGGGCACCTGTTGTTAAGTGATCACCGCCGCCCACAATCTCTTGCAACACCAGAGGAATCACAGGTGCGTTGCCGGCCTTTAAGGAAGGTGTACGCGCTTTTTTTGCAGGTACCCATGTCGTATCGTCCCGGAAACACCGCACAAGGAAGTTCATTCCACAGCTTTGTAGTACGTGAAAGAAAGCTCCTTGAAAACCGCAATGTGGAAGACCGCCACACATCCAGATGGTGGGGATGATATCCTAACTTGTGGCGTGTCGTCCGAAGGTGGAATTCGGCGGCAGGAATCAGGTTAAACAGCTCTTCGGAACACTCCCCGTTATAAATGCGGTAGAAGACACACAATAAAGCGTCATCTCTACGCAACGCCAAGTGATCCAGCCGTCTGTCTGTCTTTTTCCGAAAAACTTATAAAGTACTGCACCGATTTTCTTGGTGATTTCAGCAAAGGATAGCGTGGTGCTCGACGAAGGTTTTTGTATATAATTTGTTAAGTTTTTGTATACATTAACCATATTTGTCGGAGGTGTCGGAAAAAAATAAGCCGTATGGGAAGAAGTAAGCTTTCAATGAAATCGCTGTCTAAGCCCTTTGAGATATAACAAAATAATGTATGGCGTAAATGTGTATCATATATAGTTCTACAGAAAAGTCCACAATGGAGTATGGCTATCTCTTAAGGATAACATACTATATCCATTTTAATACTTTAAAAAATTATACTGCGGTATTGTAAAAGCTGTTTACACAAATACGGTGACTTCAAACAACATTATTACCGAATTACATATTTTTTTTTTTTTCTATTGAAAGAGGAGCGTGTGTCGGGCTCGCTAGTTCTATATATAATATATTTATTTTTTGATTTATTAATACTGTCACCATGCGTATTGCATTTTGATGAGTACTGTTGGGTTTAGGCATAGAAAAGAAAACTTATGCCATTTAAAAACAAGGAGGACGTTCAGCAGATGGTAATTGATGCGTCCTGCCCATTACAATACATCTGCGCTTGTCACCTTTGGGACATAAGGTGTCAAGACTCATTTGCCCAATAATTTTACTAGCTACAGCGCCATTCGGACCGAAGCACAGTAGTGCTTACACATTATTGCTTCACGGCAGACATACGCGCCGTTGTGGTACCCATAGTCTAGCCGGCATCTGGTGCAAATAAGCCACCCTCTGGTAAAGTAGACTGTAGATCAAGGAATGTAATGTGATTTTATTTGAATGCTCAAATGTGCAATTCGCCCGTATATGATATGCGCTAGTTGGCAGTAAATTAGAAGCAAGCTCATGTGTTTGGAACCCCCATATTCCACCTATGACAGGCTACTTGGAAAGGTCCAAAAAACATTTCTCAGGTTTGTGTACAAACATAACTTTGGATACTACCCATTCATGTATCCTACAGCATTCCTCATGGGTTGCCTTAGTTACAACTCACTTAAGACCAGGGGAGCGAATGATCAATTAATCATAGTATGCAACATAATCCCAGGTCTGATTGTTGCCCCGCATCTACATGATCAGCTGGACAGGCTCTATACGTCAGACAACTATTGTCGATCCCGGAAGCACAGTATCCTTGCTGTCCCTTCGGCACGGGCCAGCTCCCCCATTCCACGCTCCCTCACTGCCCTCAATGCGCTGCTGGAAGCCTTTCCTGACTTTGACTTATTTGCGGATGGATGAACAAGACTTCCCTCTTGAATGTTTGCCTGAGGTTCAGTGAGACACTATGACTACATTTACGATGTTACAAATAGGAATTATTATTGTTATTATCGCTTTATTATTAACTTTCTAATTTTCTGTTTGTAGTTAAACTCCTTCGAAACACCTTGACCGATTCTCATGAAATTTTGAGTGCATATTGGGTAGGTCTGAGAATCGGCCAACATCTATTTTTCATCCCCCTAAATGATAAGGGTGGTCCACCCCAAATTTGTTTTTAATTTTTTTGGCATTTTTTTTTAAATTTGTCTGGTTATGAGTCAGCATTAAAAATACATACAACTTTAAATTTTCACCCATCTACGACCAACAGTTACTTTTGTATCGCGATTTCAATATCGGCAATACAACGTTTGCTGGCTCAGCTAGTAAATTAATAAATGTTTATGAAAAAATCCATACCAAATTCAAACGTTCACATTATTATAGAATGTAAATAAAATCTCTCATGAATCGTCCTTTTTCCAGTACAATGCTGTAACCACAATATAAAAGGTATTAAAGATCGTATTTGATAAAGATTGATTGAAAGAGCTTTTCATTGTTGCGGTTGTAATAAAAACTATTGAATACCACAATAGTTGTTAGATCCATTAGAAACTCGTTTATAAAGTTTGGCTATTTGTGGAGGCATACTACGTCATTTTTACAAGCTATTTTATTAGCTTCACCTGTATGTATATATGTTTGTAACCGACTCATCTGGACGCGATTTTGACCCACTTTAAACAGTCAGATTTCGTTCAAACATCGATTACAAATTTCAATTTGATAAAATTATTCCATTTTCAATTTGCAAAATAAGATTTTTGTTAATATAATTCTCAGCTATCGTCGATAAGACAGGAAATGATGTTAATTTTAAATTTCAACCATTATCTTTAACCGATTTATCTAATATTAGGAAATTTTCGAATACTATAGATAATTTTGTGCTTTTTAGTGTGTTTTTCAGTTTTTTTAAACTATTGTTATTTACTTTGGTATGTAGATAGTTATTACATATTATTGGGACAGCAGGGATGAAATCAGCAGGGTGAATCGTGAAATATATCTGAGAGTTGTAATCATGACATTAAGTCGGAAGCTCAACTATATATCCCTAATACCTAGTCCAGCCATAAGTTCTGTTACAATTAATTAAAATGTATTTTTTTAAATTAAGTAATGTAATATTATTAAAAAGCAAAAATTTAATCTGTTTTGCCACGAATCCATGGATTTACGCACTGTTTCCAAGGGTTATTTCACCACTGCTGTGTCGTTTAGAGCAGGCCATGTCCTCTAAAACTGACCATAATTTGAAGTTTAAAGGGTTGAGATCTGGGCTTAATGAGGGCCAGTCTTCAACTCTTATAAAGTCTGGAACGTTGGTTTCAAGCCAGGCTTGGGTAGTTCGTGCCTTGTGACCAGGTGCCTGGAGCTGGAGTCCTGCTGGAAAGTCCACGGTATATTTTTAAAAAGTGTATTGCTGAGAGGTTTCACAACATGATCCAAAACTGTATCTTGATACACTTTGGCTGAAGTTTTCAGTCCTTTTTCACAAAAATGTAGTTTTGTAACACCTTGATACGAAACGCTCCACCAAACCATCACTGACGCAGGATGATGACCACGTTGTACCTTTCCGACAACTTGAGCTGAACTGTGAGCGTACACATTTATCATTTTGCTTATTGTACAGTTCTTCAATCGTGAAAATTTTTTTCATCGGTAAAGAGGTTATTTCTGTGCCTTTCACCTGCGTATCGCCACATAAGGCGTTTTGATCGATCCACTCTCTTTAATTGTAAAGCTTCAGGTCTTGTTTTATAATACGCAACAGAGTCCTTGCGGGAATCTTCATTTCTCGCGATAAGATTTTCTGCTTCCTAATGGGGTTTGGACGAATTCTGGCTTCAACAGCATTAACATCCTTTGTAGTTCTAACAACACGCTGCCACCCCAATCTTTTCTGGTCTTTGACAGACGAAGTGTTGCTGTATCTGTTGGTAGTACGATATACGAACATACGGCTGATACCAAGCTTTTGAGTGTCTGGAATATGATCGACGGCTCCATACCCACTTTGTGCAAAGCGATCATTGCAATCCTATTTTCTTTAATACCCCATTCCATATTGTAATTTAAAAATGAACACAAAAAAATATGTGAATGACGCAAAATCGAAATAAGTTTTTAAAATAATATACGTGTTCCAATTTCAAAATGATTAAAAAGTTGAAAAAAGTAAAAGTTTTTATGTAACAGACTAGTTATATTATGATATTATACCTGTATTGAAAAGGTGTATTACCTCAGCATTATTTTAAGGAATAATTTTATTACAAATCAGTAAGTATCCATGAACCTCTAGTCTCAATCGTGACGAATCGGTCAATGAAATAAACCCGCAATGTATTGCGTGCTGTTAATTACTATTGTGTGGACAGATATTCGATTTTAGAGCAACGCCTTAGACGAATTTATCGGATAATAATTGTTACTTCACACGGAAACACGTGCTGACTCTAAATGAAAATATAACTGTAGATATGGATGGGTGGTTAGGTCATGTAGATGATTTGTATGGAAGTTAAATTTCCTGCACTTTATAGAGCGAAGGTTGAATGTGGTCGAAATGGATGAAACATTTAAGAAAATTTATTAAATTTGGTGTTCTATACGAAAATCCATAATTATCCCAATGACATATAATTTCAGTTTTCATGAGTCTCGTTCCAGGATTCGGTTGATGAACATCTCCTGGGGATGCCTCGTGTAGAGGCGAAACACCAAAATTAGTTAAAGAAAAATTTAAGCAGAAATTACACCAACGAAAAGTCGTAACATTTGGATCCATAATGAAAACGGGATAGAGATCGAAGTTATCACTTCTCAAAGTACAACCATTTATTTCTACGTTTACTTGTAAGCAACTAAGGTAATTAATAATTTTTCGTTTGAAGCAGTTGGAAAAACTGAACATAATAGAAAAAATGTTCATAGAAAAATAACGTTAGATTAAGTTTTATAATCATAGACATTTTTAATATATTTCTTGCAACGCACGTACTCGTATACAGGTAAAGGGTTGCGCGTCAAAAAAACAACAATAAGGCACCGTTAATCTGTTATTTGGCCAGGTGACAGTTCCCTGTGAAAATAACCTTAAAGATGCTTGAACATTTCCCTTTGATATATCAATATAAAAGAACAGTGCGGGGCAGAATTACATGCGTTCTTGTTCAAGCAATGACACCAAGTCCACGATAATATAGCGTGGGATTTAGATGTTTGGCGCTCGATGAGGCTCCAATATTTCGGGATAAAATTTTGTTTTGATCATTCTCAAATCATCATAAATTTGCATAAAATAGCAACACTTGATAACTTTTTTTCACTTCAGCCGAAAGACGTCCACTACTGGACAAAGGCCTCCCACATAGATGTCCACCATCGGTCCTGCGCTGCCCTCATCTAGCTTATTCCGGCGATTTTTGACCAGATCATCCATCTTGTGGGGGACTACCAACACTGCGGCTTGTAGAACGTGGCTTTCGAGGCTTTACGGCCCCCTCGACCGTCTGTTCTTCGAGTTGTGTGCCATATTATTAAAAGGAGTCCCTTTAGGTTCCGAAGATACTGGCAACGTTCCCCCTTTGAATAGCTAGACTAATTCTTTGTCCGAGGTAGCTGCCAGCTCTTCGTATCTCCTGTGATGTTGACTAAGCTTTTTGCTGTTTCCTTAAAAAGCCTTATTTATAGTGCTAGTACCCCACGGACCAAGGGTCTCGACACCGTATAGGACAAAATCATATTCGGAGCCTAGACCCCTGTATTTGCATGCTTTAGCTTTTTCAGCCGCTTCACAAGCTGCACCAGCTCTGATATTGGTTCTATGTAGATGGAAAGGGGCCAGCGTGTCTGAATATACGGTTGTTCGGGTCAAATATTAATATAATATACCCAGGCTGTGTTGCACAAGACACAATAAAACTACGTTTTTTTAAATATAAAATGTCATCCACAATTATTTTAATTGTGCACCTCAGCCTTGATCCAGGTAAGAAGCACGTGCATCCTTAAAAGCCTTTCCCACGTTCTTGCGCAAATATGGCATAAAAGATACCCAAAAAAAGTTGCAAATTTGAACTGTACACGTGTGCAAGCATGGGAATCAGCTGATTTCGGCAACCGAATTGTGTCCATTCAATTTGCAACTCTGATCTATTGCAGATAAAACTTAATATTCAATAGACTACTTTTAAAAGTAAAATCTTCAAAAAAATCCTTATCAATGGTTTCGAAAATACGCATTCTTTTATACAAAATACAACTTTCTATTAAAATTAAGGCTTAGAATATGAAGGAACTATTTTAAAATACGATTTATTTTCTGCATAATAATGTTTTGGCATTTAAAAACACCACAATTGAACATAAGTCTTCATAATTTCTCACAAACTGACAGCCAATACTTCGTTTCCCTATTGAGGGTGAAGTTTCTTACACAGAACTTCAAAGTCCTGAAGCCGAAGACCATCGTAGGGAGAGGGTGAATATAACTTTTCCCATAGTATTATTCAAAATCAAACGAACGCAAGAAGAGACGTTTCAAGAAAAACATGACACAAGCCCTACTAATTTATAAAACATCATTTGTTTAATTATTTATTTATTAGCATCGCCAACACAATAATCACTAACTAATTACATTAAATATAATTCTAAATAAGTCAAGTAAAACATACATAATTTTTTAATTTTAACAACATAAGAACTAATACTAAGATACAATATAATACAATTATATAATAAGATACAATACAATTATAAATAAAAATGAACAAAACTTATTTTACTTAAATACGGCAGAACTAAAATATTACGTTAAATGAATAATTTTTGTTGAGCAGCAAATTATATTCCTGTCTAGCAACACATCAATTTCCGAAGTTTATACCGAAAAGCAGAGAGCATTAAAAAATGTCTATACTTCGATCAACTTTCGGAAGGCTATTATTATATTATAGGTGCGAACAATTCTATTAAGAGTACGAAAGTGACCTAGGATCCATTCTCGGGAGTCTCATGGGAAAGACATGAGACTTCAGGTAGTCATAATATAATTAATATCCTTATTACCTTTTGGGTTAGGTTAGCGTCCTATCCTATTAAGGAAGTATTCAATTTAATGCTTTTAAGATCTATCGTACTTAAAATTTTTTTCGGAGCACTGTTTATCACAAAATTATAATTTAGTAGTAACTGTTCCATTTTTGAAATAAAATCAAAATGAATGACTTTTATATCTTACTATCATAAGTCTAAGATAAGAATAGGAAGGAAACTCCACCACCCTTATGATTAATGCATTATGAACTTAATTTTATTTCATTACCAATACGGACCTTATGAGAAAGCTCATGGTCGGTCAGTGGGCAATGGAGAGGGCTATGCTCGGAGTTTCCCTGTGAGATCGAATCAGAAATGAGGAGATCCGTAGGTAAACCAAAGTCATCAACAATGATTGTGAAACTGAAATGGCAGTGGGCAAGGCACATAGCTCGATGGACAGATAGCCGTTGGGTCAGTAAAGTCCTCGAATGGCGACCACGTACCGAAAGACGTAGTGTTGGTAGGCCCACATGATGGACCGATGGTCTGATCAATATCGCTGGAATCGTTTAGATGAGGGCAGCGCAGGACCCATCGGAGATTTTTGGGGGAGGCTTTTGTGCAGCAGTGGATGTCTTCCGGCTGAAATGATGACCAATAGGGTAGTATAGTAACCTATACTTATTTTGAATGTCGGATGATTTTTTAATAAATTTTAAGCTTAACAGAATTTTTTCAGACAATTTGATATAAATGAGTTTTTTATTTAATTTAATTTTTAGTTTATTTAGATCCTCTACTGATTGTCCAAATCAAAATTTTTATCATTCACTACTTCCGAAAGGTTGAGGCCAAATGAGAAGTCACGTAGAATTTTCCCAAGAGGCCGGCAATTTCCCTGTGATTATTCTGGTGTTATGGAGAACTTAGGTGGCGATGATTTAACATTTGCTGACCCGTACACTCACTTGTCCTCCTCTTACATTTAAAAAAATTGGGGCCAATATCTAATCAAATCAAATCAAAATCATTTTATTCATGTAGGTCACGGAAATGACACTTATGAATGTCAAAAAATATTTTTTCTTATTGAATTTTCGTAAAGGGTTCAGCTAATGAGAAGAAGTAGCATGAAACTCATTGCCACTCTTTTATATCATGATTTACATTTTCTTGGATTTACAAATTATTTCAATTACTATATAATATAATATGTAAAGTGATGCAAAATCATCATCAGTTAAAAACCGGAGTATATTTTAACACTGTTTCTTCTGTTCCAAATTAGATCTTATTACAGTTTATCCAAATGAAATATCTTCATTCATTTGAAGATCTCTTAACCGTTCCCTTATCGTTCTTAACCGAAGTTAAATTTGATTCGATCGCCATAAACATTTGTTATGGAGTCGATATAAGATTAATACCAAAGCTTCGAAGAATTTACCTTTACATTCTACCAAGCTTGGTATATTTATAAAAATCTGAAGCATCATTTTCCATTCAAATATATCTTAAATGAATGAATAAGTCTTTATTTAAACAAAAATCTTCAATCGAGTTTTTGTTTATGTAACTTTAGAAAAGATCTATTAATTTATACAGGGCTATTGGTGATTCGACGATGAATATCTTAAATAGGTTTAATGTGTACCTACTAAGAAAACTGGCTTTAAGAAAAAATAACAAAGCATTCGTTCAAAAAAAGGGGTTCGTTTTTCAAAAACTGAGAAAAATTTATATTTAAATTCATATTAATTTTTAATTAATTTTTGATAGTATTTTCTTTGATTAACACGGGTGTTACATATTTAAATTAAATAACTTTAAATGATTAAAACGCGTGTAATAGAAACTGTGTATTTACATCCGTTTTTTGCGTAAAAGTTAGATTTTTATTATTGTTTTAGTTAACCCGACGTTTCAAGACCGTTCCAGAAACTTTATACTAAAATAATAATAAATATTTAATTTTTACGCAAAAATCACTTCACATATATTGAAATTGAATTGATTTGTAAAAAGATGAAGCTGTAAATGATGATAGATATAGATATAGAGTGGCAATGAGTTTCTTGCCACTTCTTTTCATTAAAGCTCATCAGACCAGATGAGCCACCACGTAAATATTAAAAAAAAAATATAATTTTTTAGATTCATAAGTGTCCTTTCCTTGATCTACATGAATAAAGTGATTTTGATTTGATTTATTAGGATAGCAAATAAGCGCATTAGATGTTTAGCGATCACCAACACCGACACTCTTCTGAAGCATAACTAATATATAATATAAGTACATATATTATTTTATCTATAGAAATAAATGGAGAGCCGTTTTTGTCATTTGGCTATACTGCGAAAACTACGTTAAGAAACGAACTACGAAGTTAAGGACGAGACGAGCAGGACGGTCAGCTGATGGTAATTGATAAGCCCTGCTCATTACAATGCAGTGCCGCTCAGGATTTTTTAAAAATCAAAAAATTCTGATTCACACTAAAATTGCGCTCGTCACCTTTAACATAGGATGTTAAGTCTCATTTGTCCAGTAATTTCACTAGCTACGGCGCTCTTCAGACCGAAACACAATAATACACTTTACTGCTTCACGGCAGAAATAGACGCCAGAGTGTGGTACCCATAATCTAGCCGGCATCCTGTGCAAAAGAGCCTCCCACTTGTGAATATAAAGAATGAATATCTTTACATATGTCAATTCATACAATTAGCGGGCGCGGGGTACTTAATTTATATGTCAAAATAACGTTTGCCAAATCAGCTCGCTTGTCATAATAAAAGGGATAAAAACAGGAGTATTAACTAAAACAGAAGGTTATCTTATTACTATATTTATATTATTAAGCATGACATTTTATTATGATTCAACTTCCTTGTCCTATCAAGAAAGAGACGACAGTAGTAGACCTGCACGTCATTAAAGGGAGATAAAAAGTCGGATCGATTTAAGGGCAGCTGTTTGGCCCAGGTAGGTTCCATACAATATTCGTGCATTCAAGTTTCTTAACGCGTAAGACTCGAAACTTCTGTTAAGAAATTGTATTTTTTACAAAAGCCATGTTTAGAAGGCAACAATGGCATCAAATACAATCTTCTAGGGAATGAAATCTTTTATGTAATAATAATGCTACTTGGGATTAACTTTGCGTACTATTAATGATATATTAGATGAAGGTAAAGGTCATAAGTAAAGGATCACCTATTAAAATCACTTGTTGTCTGGTGACTATGATAAAAAATAACTCAGCATTATTATCTGAAATGATTTTGACAAACAGACGAAAAATCATTCAATCACTTGTAAAAAATGTACACTTATCAGTGTGAAACGTTAACCCCCTTATTCATAATAGTATGCTAACTTAAAGAATTGCTAATTCACACTCTGTCTTTTTCTTTTGACCTAAGTCAGAATGAGAAAAAACACTCCTTAGCGGCTGTTTTAAGTTAGCGGATATTTATGAATAAGGGGGTTATTATTTTACAATTTATCACCAATCCGAAAAAGTATAGCTTTGATGAGAAGATGAGGCAAAAACTTGTTGCCACTCTTTAAAATCTATATTAACAGTTTCAATATTTAATACTACGAGTATTATACAATTAATGCAAATCCGTTAACTTATTTTTTACTTGTATTAATTGAAAAAAGGGATTGGAGAAATTAAATCAAATCAATATGGTAAGTGCAGTGGATATAATATATTAATATTACTTTAGTTACTTAAGAATAAAATCAAAAGAAATATACAAATATAAAAGCAAACATAAAAGTCCCACCACAACTGACGCTCAATCACTAATGTGTCTTATCTGTCTTTATCTGTGTAAAACTTATTGTCTATGCCGTTATTTTGCGGAAATCCAGAATTATCTAATGATTCTAGTTGAAGAAATTGGCGAGTCAACATCTCCTGAGGATCATCATCATCATTTCAGCCGGAAGACGTCCACTACTGGACAAAAGCCTACCCCAAAGATTTCCACGATGGTCCTGCGCTGCCCTCATCCAACGTATTCCGACGATCTTCATGTGTGCGTACGAACATTATATACGGACTATGTTGCCCCAGCGGCCATCTGTCCGTCAAGCTATGTGCCCAGCCCACTTCCACTTCAGTTTCGCAACCAGATCTCTTCATTTCTGATTCAATCCCGTAGGGAAAAGCTCTCCTCTACAAAACGTCGATACACGTGTCGAATCGGTTGAAACAGAGTTTCACATTACCAGTGCAGCATGGGCCGATTCTGTCGAGGACGTTCATAACCCCTAAGTCTAAGCCGTGCTTTAGGTGCATTTTTCTTGTAGAACTAATTTTAGTGGAAAAAACACTTTAACTAATAATAATTAAATAACTCAAAACATCTAGACAGTAATCAATAAAAAAATCAAAGCGAATTGAATCAAATCAAATCAAATTGAATTGAACCGAATCATATCAAATCAAAATCTCTTTATTCATGTAGGTCAAGGAAGGTCAACCTTTGTATCTATCTAGTATCTTTGTATGTATTTTTAGCGTCAAACTTAACGGGCATGTGAAAATCTCCCACAACCTGCAACTATCCCAATCAAGATTTACATTACATCGGTAAGGTTTCATTTAACTTAACTGTTGTTTTTTAAATGCAATATATTATGGCGATTTTTCTTTACAATGAAATTCAAAATTTGATTCGTATTACCGTCATTTTGCCCAGTTTGCCCAGATGCTAGCATCACTTTTGATATGCAAACATATTTCAGCTATATAATTTAATTTTAGAATTATTTTTTGTCTGTATTTCATTATATTGCATGCCTGTACATAAGAAACGGTGATTGTACCACCTGCTTCCTAATATACCATGTTTATACATAAATAAAGAAATTGATTGATTGACCATTACTGCATAAGTCCCTCATTGTCCGAGCGTTTCTGTGAAGCCTGAAGCTCCTTAAGTCGTATCAGTACAGAGTAAGAACAGCATAAAAATTAGGGTTAAGTTATTATCTATGGTCTTACTATTCAAGGTCTAACACTTATAAATCAAATATCTGTTCGTTCTTATCATTGTAAGGAAGTTCAATCCGAGCATCTTCGACCAATCACACGGAAACATCTGCCGCCGCGCGTGCGCTAGTCTTCGATACATTGCTTTACATGTGTGCGTTTTCTTATAGACGTTTTTATGGACGCATAGACTTATTTGGGTATGTGTGCGTTTTTCTTAGGAGATTTGGCAGATGGCACGTGCTTAGCGATGCTTCTTTCGTACATCTGTCGCGACTTCGGCATTTTTTCATTGATTTTTTCACGGGAATCTTAGTTTTTTTTATATCAGAAGCACATGTCATTTAGATGCAAATATGACGGATTTTTTCTTGATTTGAAGGTTTTACAGATGGTGCTCGAAAAAATATATGGTCTGAATACGAGGCCTTTTCGGTAATTGGATTCCCAAATGGCGTACACGTCTTAGGAATATAATCTTTGAGTTTTTTTTTATTCAAATTAGTTTATTTTGTATGTCTAAAGGAGTTGTTCTAGAATAATATGGTCCCTGAGCCACGACCTTGTACGGTACTTTAAAGATCAGCTTATAATTGATTAAAAATGACCCGAAATTCCACTAAAACAAACCCGATTTCTGAGTACAATAATTTTAGCACAGAGGAGGTTGTTAATCGGTAGGGGGTGTTTACAACTGAGCCTTCATATGGGCTCCGTTTCGGGGTCTTCAATTTACGTAAATGTATTTTTCTCCTCTCTAAAAAGAAATATTTAAATAGAAGTGGTCAACCACATCATTCGCAGAACCGGTAATCGATGTGTATAGAAGGTTTTCGAGTTTTAATCCAGGATGACTAAGTATTGCCCCCCACAAAATGAACTGATAACTTGGTAAAGGTAACGCGTAGGGTCAGTCATAGTGGACGCCTTTCGCAGAGGCCTATGTTCAGCAAGTCCACTGCTTCTTCAGGTTGATGATGATGAGAAGAATAAAAGACATTATATCATAACAATGACACCTCTGCGCGGGTCCAGTACCAGCTTCTTCCATTTGACCGCACACAGCGAAGAGAGGCAGAGGATCATCTCCGATCGGCTTGATTCTTAGGCAATGTGTAGATATGTGGGTTCTCTCTGTATATTCTACCGCATTTATCACGGGGAGTGCTCAGAGGAGCTGTTCGGGGTTGATACCAGTGGCTGAATGCCACCCGCAACTCCTTGACGTCTGCCATCCCACAACCACTTGAAATTAGTTCTATATTAAAAACCGCCTTAAAGTCGTAATTTTTATTATTGTTTAAAAAAAAATATTGATTTGTTCTGATTTGATTTAACTTAAAGAAGAACAAAAATCTTAGCACTTCTGCTTATTAACACTTAACTTTTCTAAAATTATACATTACATAAGATGTAATGTTACATGTAAGTAAACTTCACTAGTTCCATAACTTAGTCGCTGTTTTGTTGAAGCCCATCCCTTATCCTACAAGAAGCATGTTCCCACTATTGAAATACGACACCAAGGTCGAATGCACCATCAAGTATCTGAGACCGGAAGCGAGGATCGCACAAAAACCTTCCCAAGCCTGCGCTTGCCGGATGCGGAACCGCCTGCTCTCGGCGGAAACGGAAAAAATACGCATACGATCGCAGGTTGTGCTCTATGAGAACGACGTTGCTTAGACATTAGGTTATGTAAGCGAACGAGGGATAAAAGCTCGCGGATTTTAGGAACAAAAGCTCCTTTTATATTAGATTACGTTGTGCAATTCTTAGCGGAACTTTAATTAAAGTTGAATAGTCTTATTAGGATGTGTTTTATTGTATTGCACTTCACGAAAAAAATGTACGTATGAATGAATGAATGAATAATTATTGATGACAAACAATAAAGATCAGTAGAATTTTGTCGTTTATTGAATTGTATGGAAGTTATTGTTATCAATAGCACTGGATTTCTGCTTGCATGAGTGTAATGTAAAATGTTGAAGCACTAAATAGATAGACAGATAAAGGCATTAAAGGCATCCTCTCAAAATCAATTCCTTTTGAAAGTTTTTTGATGTCATTTCTTATACTACTACCGCTTCGGAAACAAATGGCGCTCTGAGAAAGAAGAAGCGCGCGAGAAACTCTCCCAGCATTCTTTGTTTGCGTTCTTTTTAATAAAATATTGTATTGTCATTGTTATTGCTATAAAATAATCAATATCTAGTCCCAGACTGTCTGATCACCTAGATATTCAGCTGTGGAGTAGTAGGATTTACGACAGAGCCATTTTTTAATAAAACATTTAAATTTATTTATAGATAATGCCTGAACAGTGGCTGAGACTTTATTATTATAGTATTTACCCTTAAAGCTATTATGTATTGAAAATTGCATACCAAACAGGATGAAAAATAAATAATTATAAAAAGATCTTAAGCTTATTTTAGATAATGGTGTACGCAATGGGAAAATATTGACATAAAAGAGTGGCAATGATTTTCTTTTTATGTTTGACCTAATTGAAAAATTTTTTTATGTGATTTGATTACATCTATACATTCATATAATATACTAGCTGACCCAGCAAACGTTGTATTGCCGATATTAAAATCGCGATACAAAAGTAACTGTTGATCGTAGATGGGTGAAAATTTGAAGTTGTACGTATTTTTTAATGCTGACTCATAATCAAAATTTAAACTAATTTCAAAAAAATTCAAAAAAAAAATTGGCGTGGACCACCCTTAACATTTGGGGGGATGAAAAATAGATGTTGTCCGATTCTCAGATCTACAAAATATGCACTCATGAGTTCAATGTTTAACACCATGACACGAGAATTTTATATATTAGATTATAAGGAAAAACCTTGGTATCTCAAATATTAGACACCATCATAATCTCTACGTCAAAATGGTTAAAGAAGAAATCTCGAAAAGGACAAAAGCGTACAAGAAGCAAACCATTAATCATACAAATATGCTGGCAATCAATCTAATGAACACCCAAACAGTTGCATGTAGACTAAAAAGAAATACTCCTCAAGACCTTCTCTGAGAGGCACTACAAGAGTAAATAGAACACTGTAAATAGTCACTGGACGGTTTTCGTGCAAGCTCTTTAACTAAATAAAATTATACATATAATATTGTTGAATATCTGCAAGATTGATTTCTGCAAAAAAACAATTGATTTGGGCGGTTAGCCGCAGTACGCACGGACGTACGGAAAGACGCAGTGTTAGTAGGCCCAATAGATGCACCGATGATCTGATGGTACAGGTGGATGAGTGCCGCGCAGGACCATTCTTCGTGGAGATCTTTGGGCGAGGCCTTTTTCCAGCAGTGGACGTCTTTTAGCTAAAGTGAATTAGAACACGTATGCTCTCCAACTATAATATATCTTTAGAGTACCTATCTTCTGTTGGAAATCCAATATGAACAAAAAAAGTACACCTTCTCGAAAAGCTCACCAAGTAGCATCAATACAAATTATTGCACATTAGGAAAATGATAGATGTCGCTCTTTCAAATCGATACAGTTATAATGCATCGGGGTCATAATAAGTGACAATTGTTATAAAATTTCCTAATTTCCTATCATTCAATTTCTTTAAGCATTTCCTAATCAGCAACCCTTTAGAGCTGTAATTAATTGAACTAAAACCTTTAATAAAAACAGCGGAAACGCCCCACAAATTGAGTCAAACGTAATTCAAAGTTACCGGTGGTCGCTATAACTCTACCAATTTCAAAAGCTTGAGTTTACTTCAAAGGTATAAGAGTAATATCGAACAGTCAACTCGGTCGAGTTATGTGTTTTTCAACCAGCATTAACGCGCGAAGAACGTGACCCTTTCGAATCCTTTTTTTAATTTAATGTTGCTTTTCGATTGGTTATTACACGATCGCTTCCGCATGCGGTAGGTCAAAAAGCTAATGCTAGAACAAAACTATGAAGCATATAGTATTGATGCCATTTTCTAGACTAATTAATGATAAATATGCTTAGTAAACATCGTAATAACATATTATTAACAGTCGACTTATTTCTTATCTATGTATTCCTTAATTTTTTTATAATATTATACTCATTCCTTAAAGGCCGTAAACGCTCCTGTGATTCCTCTGGTGTTGCAAGAGATTGTGGCCGGCGGTGATCACTTAACACCAGGTGACCCGTACGCTCGTTTGTCCTCCTATTCCATAAAAAAAATATCATATCGTGATGGTAAGCTTAATTTATGTATTGGGTGTTTGTAGAAACTTTGAAAACTTTCCCATCAACTATAGGCACGTTCTAGTGTGGTGTCTCACCAAAATCAATCGATACGTATTTCGTTATACAAACTTCTATAAGAAAATATAAGTATTCTAATAAGACGACATACAACCCGGTTTCATTATCTTGGGACCTGACGTCGATGACGTCACATCGTCGCTTTGTAACGTGTTGCAAAACATGCATCACTAGAATTTAATATGTATATAAAATTCTCATGTCGCGGTGTTTGTAGTTAAACTCCTTCGAAACGGCTTGACCGATTCTCATGAAATTTTGAGTGCATATTGGGTAGGTCTGAGAATCAGACAACATCTTTTTTTGACATTTTTTTATATTTGTTTGATTATGAGTCAGCATTAAAAAATACATACACATTCAAATTTTTACCCATCTACGATCAACAGTTACTTTTGTATCGCGATTTGAATATCAGCAATACAACGTTTGCTGGGTCAGCTAGTATTATTATAAATAAATAAAAAACGATTTATTCATTCAGTATTATATAGAATAAATTATGTAAAGGTGTTGTGTGGGGATGTTTATTATTATTATTATAATGATAAACATACAAAAAAAATCTGGGTTAAGTAAAAATAAAAGAGTGTGTGTACACGCGTTAGAAGTTATAGGTACTTCTTTGGCGTATGGAAAAATAAATCAAATTTTAACAAATAGTTAAGATCAAAGATAGTATAAACACTCAGCATTTAAGGTTAATAAAAACAAGTATAGAAAATTATTTAAATTTTTATTTATACATAAAATTTGTTAATATACCAGAAATAAAACAAAACGAAAAAAAATTTTTTTGATAATAATGTAATAATTTTTAATCAACGATGTAAATAAATCTAACATACCTACCGACGATTAACTTCAAATCTATAAATGCACTCAAAACAGTTTATTCAAATCAGTTTTATCACTAATATTCAATATATTTAGATATACTAATAAATTATTAGTAAATCCTATCACCGTAGTATATGAAATTGATTTAATAAAAACACCAAAATAATATTTATTTATTCACACTGTTTAATTGTACTGTTACGAAACACGTGTTCTAAATATAAAAATACTAGAATATACAACTTGAACATAGTTATCGATTTTCATGCCACCTAGAACTAACTTCACGGTGTAAAATTCACCCTCATCATTTTTCTCCATCGCGCCAAAAGAAGTATAACTTCAACAAAAGTATTTATTTTTCTGAAAGTAGACTAGCGACACAAAACTATAGAACTATTTATAGCAAAAGTCAACATCTAGTAATGAAAACTTCAAGCACGAAAATATGACATACAACATGTACCTAACAGTAATGAAACTGCAAGCCGTACTGACGCAACAGAACGAGTGCGAGGGTGTGAAATGGGTACAGGAAGGGGCTTCACGTTCCGGCGAGATCCAGACATTATATAGCCATGTGGTAATAATACGTTGATAATAATAATAATATTGACACACTTTTTACACCAATTATCTTGTCCCAATTTAGGCATATAGCCTGTATTATGGGTTGTAAGACAACGATATATTTTAATACAACTAACTTTTAATAAACATACATTAATACATTTAAACATCCATGAATCGGAAACAAACATCCATATTCATCATATAAATGCTTGCACCTACCGGGTTTCAAACCCGGGACCTCTAGCATAGTAGGTAGGATCGCTAGCCACTCGGCTATACAGGTCGTCATTGTTGACAAGTTATTCATTACAATTATCATTGTTTCCAACTTGAACCTTTAATAGGTATGACTTTTTATTATTTCGTCCATATATAAATATACTAAATAATAATAACTACTTAAATAGAGAACGTAAACAAGAAATGAAATTAAGTTACAAATAGTATAAAAATAACTAAAAAAATATGCCTTTATAGAAAATCCCACTACAAAATAGAAACTAAATCTTAATAAATTTGAATTAAAAATAGTATAAGAAAAATGATTTTATTATTAAAAAAGCGTGGCACTTTTCAGGATATTATGAAAATAATGTACTACTCAAATATGTTCATATAATATTTATAACAATTGATGCCATGCTCCCCGATTTCTAAAAGCGTATTTATTTAGATTTTTTTAAAACTATTATGTATTTTTAATTTTTTTTGTTTATTTGTTGTATTGAATTGTCATCGTTAATAAGTATGCCAAAATTCGAATTAAAACGACGTTTTGAAGGGGGTCAAACTCATGTTCAAAGATTACATACTAACATACGTATGAAGCTAATAAAAGCTTATTAAAAACACTTATACTCGTAACCCATCAAATAATACTTAATTAAATTCGTATAAATTGAAGGGGTTATACTTATCGTATAAACGAATGAACGCACGGATAGTTATCAAAACATAGATGAAAATAAGACCAGAGATTTTTTTACCGAAAGCTGCGAAGACACAGCAGGTGTAACAAACAATGGGCCGGGGTTCGAACAGGAGGCTTTTTTCCCACGATCTCAATCACTCGGTTATCGAGTGAAAAAGATATTAATAGAGCCTTCCACAAGAACTTTTGGCTGTCGTGAGTATGTTCTGATAAATGATTTATGTTTGATAACCATTTTAATATTATGCTTTTGTACTTAAAAACTGTATAGATTCAGCTTTTTATTTTTTTTATGATTTTTTTTTATGAAAATAAAGGATGAGACGAGCATGACGTTCAGCTGATGGTAATTAATACGATCTGCCCATTACAATGCAGTGCCGCTCAAGATTCTTGAAAAACCCAAAAATTCTGAGCGGCACTATAATTGCCCTCGTTACATTGAGACGCAAGATGTCTCATTGCCAAGTAATTTCACTAGCTACGGCGCTCTTCAGACCGAAACACAGTAATGCTCACACATTACTGCTTCACGATAGAAATAGGCGCCTCTGTGGTACCCGTAATCCAACCGGCATTCTGTGCAAAGGAACTCCCACTTTTAATACATTTATGAAGTAAAAGACTCTTTAGAAGCACTGAGCACTTTATTTTGTGGGTGCGATGAGAGTCTGATGGGGTGCCAGGACTCAATTGTAGTGCCTCTCAGAATTTTTGGGTTTTTCAAGAATCCTGAGCAGCACTGCATTGTAATGGGTCAATGTAATCAATTACCGTGCATACAGCTGAACGTCCTGCTCGTCTCGTCCCTTATTTTCATTAAAAAATATATATTACTCAGGACTTTACAGTACAGTCAAAGCCAAAATACTTTAATTAGCATAAAGTTAAATAGATTACTCGTCTATATATTCACTATGTCACCAGACAATATATTAATTTGAAAATAATGCAATCAAGTAAAATAATACAAAGTTGAGTCATAAAATTTATAAAAAGTAATACTATTTAAGTAATTACGTAATTATTACTATTGTTTATTGTAATAAGCCTTCGACACGAGTCTGTGTTTTACAAATGATTTAGTTTATTGACGATTCAGTTACGGTTTTAGGTAATTTATAGTAAAATTTATAATAATAGTAATTGTAATAATTGTAAATGGGTAATACATACTATTAATAGGTACCTACAAAAAAAAATTGTAAAATCAAGCATTTCTGTACATTACAAATAAAGTCATCAGTCAAAATTTAATTAATACTTACACTGCATAGCAATGCGCACTGTTTTTCATAAAAAAAATTTATTACAGTTAAACAATTATAAATTATTTAATCACGAAACTTTAATAGATATAACTTTTTATACTCGTAATTGTGTTTCGTCTATATCTGAATACAAGAATTTACACTATAACCATTAAATATTTATAGCGCTATAGGACTTGTGAACAGGCATGTTATTTCTTTTTTTATTATATTATTAAATAAAGTTCGTGTTGTTACAGAATCATAAAATATTAACTACCTAATTTGTATAAATACGTGTACAGAGCACTAGTTAAGTAAAGCCGTGGAGTAGTTGTGGCTTAAGTATTTATTACATAATTTTATTTTTTATTTTAAGCAAGCGGACGCCGGCATACTTAGGTCTGATTTCACCAATGACACTAAAACCTGAGTTTAGTAAAACTCAGTTTAACTTAATATAGTTCAAATAGCTGTCAAAACTGTCATATCAATGCATGAACACAATTTAAATCTCGGGTTTAAATTGTTATATTTCAATGTTTCTGGGTTAGCGAAAGTTATTTTTTATTTAAGAGGGAGTAACGGTATTGATGGAAACCGCTCATGGACATTCGTAACCTCAGGATTCAAGGGATGCAATTCCGAACTTTAAGTTGGCAGTATGTTGTAAGGTTTAAGGCCCTGAGCTGTATCGGTTCGGGAATCAGCAGCCGATAATTTATTACACAAAGTGGCTGTGAGAGGAAAGATAGTTTTTCACAAAACGTGCGGTTTTAGAATGCCAAACGCTAACATGATGCGGATGAATTGGCACCTTTGACGTAATATCCGGTGGTGGAATTCTGCTGCTGGAATCAACCCGTTAAGATCCTCTGAGCACTTCTCGTGATAAATGCGGTAGAAGATGCAAAGAGAACCCACAACTCTAAGCAACACCAAGAATCAACCTAATCGTAGATATCGTGATCAACAATTTCTAGCCTCTCTTCGTTGTTTGTGGTCAGATTGATGAAGCTGATTGTAAGCTATGTAAAAACTACACAACCTCCTTAAAAAAAATTGATACAGCATTTACGTTTTATTTTATATTTATGTACGCGACACTCTGGCACCTTCACATATCCAAGTTACAGTCAGTTAGTGCTGGGGCTGCTTTTTCGATTGCCGAAGACAGCAAACATCGCAAATATGTCGACCTCAGTGAGTCTTAGATCTTTGTGCCGTTTGGTATCAAGATTCTTAGCCCGAAAGGGCTCAAAGGCGCGGGGAATGTACAAAATACTATCTTCTCGCCTCAATAGGGCCCAAGCGCTAGCAGCTAAATCGGTCTAGGGATCAGGCTAGCTATCTAACGCGGAAATGCTGCCAGTATTCTTACGGTACGTTTCCCAGTTAATATAGTTTTAATTTAATGTAATCATAGTTTTGTAAATATAATTGAATGTCTTTAAGAAGTGACATGATAACATCTATTTTATTTTATTATAAATTTATTAAATCTTATGTTTTTAACTTGGCTAAATACCAACAATTAAAAGTTTCGGTAACGTAATTGGTTGAACGGTTGACTCTCATCACGGAGCCCCCGGTTCAATAATATGGACGCTTATTCGATGCTTTATAAGGTCAGTAATGCTCTTGTCATTCTTTGGGTGTTGCAAAACAATATGGGCTCACATACTATCAGATGACCCGTATACTTGCTGGTGCTCCTATTCCATAAAAAAAAATAAACCGCTGTTTAGTCAGATTAAATAAAAAATGCTGGAATTCGTCTCACGATACTATATTTAATCAAGATGTATTTAAGCATCTCCGGATTAGCTTAAGCGAATTCAAGCAGGATTTAATAAATCTAAGTTGTTGTATGCCATCCGGGTTCGTCTTGTTTATGTCGTTCAGGGACGTACGTTCACGACGCTATTAAGACATAGCTTACTTGTTCTAGCTCAACTTAACAAGTGGAATGCATAAAATTAATTATAAGGCTCTGTTCCCGAAGGTAACCAATGGGAGCCTCTTGACTGTGGTGACAGATGTCCATTGCCACCTCTTATATATATAAAAAAATTAACTTGAACATTATCGTTGTGCAGTTTAAATATTTTGGAGTGGTTAGGGAATAATTTCGCACGAATTTCTTTATTTATCAGTATAAAAGTACTATTATGTGGTTTAATACAATATTCATTTATTGCGCTATCAATAATAATTATAAAAATATAACAATTTAAAATGGTATAAAAATTAAACACTTCAGAACTATTGCAATTATTTTACATTAAAAGGTTCATCTGTCAGATAAATCAGCTTTCATCCATAATTTCAACGACTGTGTTACGAATTTTCGATCAGGTCACGTGTCCTGACGCGAGTTTAACATTTTATACCCATGTCAAGAAAAGTGCTCAACGCCGGTAAAGAAGTTTTCACTTCAAAAATTTTTTTTTTAATGCACTCTCTGAGTAGGTAAAGTTAAAGTTTAAACGTACTACGCTCATGGCATGTTCCTTAACCCTCATTAAGTAATTCATTATGCACTTAATTAGCCAATTATAGCCCGATACTGTATCAAGAATCGTAGAACTCAAATGCAATTATTTATTTCGTATCTCTTCTATCAATAACTAAAGTCATTTGATCACAGCGATAAGTTAATTTACAATTATAGTAATTTATATTTTCATCGTGTTTTTAAATTGTATTGTAAGTTAACCTAGAGATATGCATTCGTAGACTTTTAAATTTGTAAATGAAGAATTATATTTTTGAATTTTACATTATGGTTTTTCACATGACACTGTCAAAATGTCATGTAGGACTGTAGACTAAGAATTATTAACGTATAGACGAACTGACAGCCCGATAATACAAGAGCAATTTTGATTTGTTAATGTGTGGTTTAATAATGGTTTTATGATGGAAGTCCCGGGCCCATGGGTGTCGTAAGAGGCTACTAAGGGCATTTACCAGTGGGAGGCAGGATGCCGGCTACATTATGGGTACCACAACAGCGGTTATTTCTGCCGTGAAGCAGTAATGTGTAAACATTATTGTGTGTCGGTCTGAAGGGTGCCGTAACTAGTGAAATTACTGGGCAAATGAGGCTTAACATCTTATGTTTCAAAGTGACGAGCACAATTGTAGTGCCGCTCAGAATATTTGGACTTTTCAAGAATCCTGAGTGGCACTGCATTGTAATGAGCAGGGCGTATCAATTACCATCAGATGAAGATCCAAGCGAGAGAGAGGAAAAAAGACATACTTACATACAGACTCAAGGTGTCGGTATCGGTAACAGTGTCATAAATTTTCACTTCAAAAACCGTTCATAACCGATTTATTCAAATAAAGTAAAGAACTTAAATCAGTTTATTTTTAGTTAAACGTGGAAAAAATATATTTACAAAGTAATATTGTACAATTAAATATTACAACCTATTATTTAATAGCCTGAGGGCGGTCGCTCCATTCCCGATCTGTGGTATCATTGAAAATGTAATTTATGTTATAGTAACCTTTACCACATAAACGTTTTTTAACAATTCTTTTGAATATCGTAATACTTTTGTTTGAAACATTATCTGGGATCTTTTTGTAAAAGCATATAGGTACATAGTCCCACAAAAGACTTACTAACTCGACCTAGCCGAGTAGTAAGCATTGTAAGTGTATGTCTGTTCCTGGTGTTAACATATATGACAGTTTCTAGCAAATTCACTAATGTGCCTATGAACATACATTACATTATCAAGAATATATTGAGAAGCAACAATCAAGATATTAATTTCTTTGAATTTTGATCTCAATGATTCTTTAGGACCTAGGTTATAAAGGGCGAACAGCCCTCTTCTGCAGCACAAATATTGTATTAATTTCGGCAGCGTTGCCCCATAGCAATATACCATAGGACATAATACTATGGAAATAACTAAAGTTAACTAGTCGCGCCTTATGTATGTCAGTTAATTGTCTGATATTTTAAGCCGCGTATGCTGCAAAACTAAGTCTGTTTGCAATCCTTCAATACATAGATATATCGTAGTAAAAGTAACAGTCTCTTTGCATTATCTTCAAAGAATCGATCTCCAAGGTCAAACCGACCAACCACATTCTAGTTACAGTTTTATGATTATAGATTGCATGCGGTTAAGCCGCCCGGGTTAAAAGTATTGTCTTGAGGTCTTCCGATCGAAATGGACTTGTTTCAATTATAGTTTAAGAGTTGGTGAAAAATACAGATGCATATAATACAATTTCTTATGTTTTAAAGTGATAACCCTCTATTCTGTGGTTAAATACACAAAATATAATACACATAAATTTTCAAAACAAAACTAATGAACAATGCGCGACTCGAACCCGCGACCTCTGGCGTTCCGTGCGAGCGCTCTTCCAACTGAGCCAACCGTTCCAGTGACGTATCATTGATAAATCTTGTATGCTTTGTTTAACTCTCAGGTTGTGGCTTCATCTACAGGATCTACTTTACAGTTGATAACCTGCTCAACCCCAATATTTGCATATTAGGAAATTGACTTGAGATGTCGCTCTTGCAAATCTAAATAATTTATTATATTTTAGGGTAACCCTCACTTCTGGGATAAATTACACAAATAAAAATTGAAAATGTCTTTTAAAACTGCTGTATTTTAAAAGACATACATACATACATGATGCAGAACTCATACGGACGCGTAGACAGAACAACGGTGTATTTCAGATACATGGAACCCTTTAGATAGTTAGCCTGCAGATACGGAACCCTGAAAGTATTCTGTATATAAAATGCATCAGGTAGAACTACTGGTAGCATTTTCGTTCTTTTTATTAGATTTGATTAAGTTATTAAAACACGGATAAAACTACATTTTTTTTAAATTAAAACCTAGCTAGATCAATTTCTCACCCCCGAAACTACCTGTATACTAAATTTCATTAAAATCTTTGGAGCCGTTTCGGAGATTCAGAATATATATATGTATATATTTAAACAAGAATTGCTCGTTTAAAAATATAAGATATATAAGCATATAAACGTAATACTATAAATAATTGTTAGTTGATAACACCACAGCATCAATGATGCCAGTTTAGAAGTTATATGACAAGTGTATTACAGGTTAAGATTTGGCCTAGCAGTCTCTTACCTAGTATGGTTGTCACCTGCGAAAGCCACCTGCCGTACATCTGCACAGATGCAAGCTAGTGACGTACTGCAGCGATAAAATTTATCGATAAACTCTCCACAACAAAACTAACGTAATTGAAGCTGTAAATCTCGTTCGATTACATATCTCTAAATGACTCAGACGTGTTTGTTATGTCGGTTTATCTTTATTGCAAAAGATATGACGACGCTTGAATATTAAAGAGATTACGTTGCCATTATAACAGCATAATATATATTTGATTGCATCCGACTTAAAGATTGAATTATAAACATATATTAAATTTAAAATGCTAATAATCATTTCTGCTATCTCTTTAATTAGATTTCTATGAGTTTTCCATTAGTTTTAAACATTTCGAAGGTCGCATTAAAATTTTAAATTCTTTTGACATACTTATGATTATTAATGGTTAAATTAAGGTTATTTAAAAGTTATTTTGCCTTACATAGGCAAGCAAAGCTCAATGCGGCAATAATTGATCGATGCTTATTCTAATCAGAAAATATTTATATAACTTTTATAGTTCTGGCAATTTTTCTATGGATGAGATCGGTCTGTCTTGCGCTCCGCTCATCCAACGTATTCCTGGGATCTTGACCAGATCGTCGGTCCATCTTGTGGGGGGCCTACCAATACTACCTTCGTTTGTGGTAGCGCTGTCGCACCCGGGGATTCTCAGTACCCCCTGCCTCGTCGCTTATGTGGCTGCTTCCGTGGCCACCACGATCAGGGCCGCTGGGGACTGGGGGCCGGGGTCTTATAGTGTCATTTGTGGGGGGTTTCTGCCATAATCGCCACGCTCGATCGCGTAAATGGTGTTAAATCTTAACGAAAGATTCTGCTGCCTATCCTCCGTTGTTTGCATCCGTTAGTCGCCTTTTACGACACCCAGGGGAGGAGATGGGGTGGTGCTATTTTCGCGCGACAGCACACACAGTGGATGAGGTAAGATAAGATTATAACAGGTCACCTGATGCTAATTACTACCATCCAGATTCTCCTGTGATCCTGCAGCGATCACAGGAGCTTTGCCAGTCTTATAGGAAGGTGTATACGCCTTTTATGATTTTATGAAGGTACCCAGTGCTTGTCATCATGGAAACACCTGGAAAAACATGCTAAATTTTTTACCCGTTAAAAACGCTGTGTTCTCTCGGTCGAAATACCTTTGAGTCTGTGAGGAATAACATGTCCAGCTTCACTGTTTTAAGCCGGTGTTGACAGCGTCAAAGTTTGAGTCAATTCCTCTAATGCTGTAAAAGTCCACAATAGCGTGTGGTGGGGTGCCGTGGTCTTGTTACCTTGTTTGTCCTCATCGATAAGTTAATTGTGCTCTCCACCCAATACTACGGGCGGCCTAAGCGAGAACGCTCGGAAAGGGATTTCTCGACGGATATAAAGGGATCACTTATTATAAGGGCATCCAAAATTCAATATCTACTTAAATTACATAAAAAACTCTTTCAAACTATGGATTACAAAAAATGTCTTTATCGATAAAAATACGGGTATCTTTTGTTTGTGTCACATCCCTTAGGGATGATGAATTCGCTTTTACGCATTATAATGAGTATCACTCAAATGTACTGTTACCTTTGGTCGATCTACTTTGTTCACCGATACGGATGTTAAGTGTTGCTAATTCTTCTCAGATGAATAATAATTTTTAAGTGCATTTTGTGCCTAATGTTTGGAAGACGTGTTTTTGTCAAAACCGTCTATGTTTTCTTGTAATTGCCAACAAATTCCAAACAGTTTCAAATATTCTTGCTCTTTGCGCAGTTAAAATATGAAGCGGCACTGCTAACATTTAATAAGTTCAGGTTATGTTGACTTTAGAACCCGATTCGGACAGTGACAGTTGACACATGACTAAGGAGAGAAGTGTGCTTACATTAAAGACAATCCTTAAGCACACTTTTGCCGTTCCGCTATCAGACTGTGAATGATATATCTGTATATCTGTATAGAACGTCATTTGGTGACGCACTTACGTTCGTCACATTGAGACTAAAGATGTAAAGTCACATTAGCTACATTAGTCACAGTATCTGTACCAGTGGGAGGCTCCTTTGCAAGGATGCCGGCTAGATTATGGGTACCACAACGGCGCCTATTTCTGTCGTGAAGCAGTAATGTGTGAACACTATTGTGTTTCGGTCTGAAGGTCACCGTGGCTAATGAAATTACTGGGCAAATGAGACTTAGCATCTTATGTCTTAAGGTGACGAGCACAATTGTATTGCTACTCACAAATTTTGTGTTTTTCAAGAATCTTGAGCGGCACTGTATTGTTGTGGGCAGGACGTATCAATACCATCAACTGAACGAAATACTCGTCTCGTCCCTTATTTTCATAAAAAAAGTACCGTTGCTCTTCAAACTATTTATTATATTACTGCTTCATGGCATTCAAAAAAAGATACTGAGCTTTTGAGACTTAACATCTTATTATATCTGAAGGTGACGAACACAACTGTGAAGCCGCACAGAATTCTGTGCGTCCTTTTCTCGTAAATAAGTAAAGATATTCATTATCGGAAGTTTTAAGTCATTTTAGGTCCCAATCTTCCTGTATGGAGTAGAAATGTGGACAATCTTGGGCCGAGAAAGGTAAAGGATTGATGGATTCGAGATATGGTGTTGGAGGCGGTGGTTTAAAAATACCTTGGACAGTGAAATGCACTGAATGCACACATGTGCTGAATCAGCTCCGAAGAAAATCACTCTTGTACACCACCTTATGCAGACAACGTATTCTTTCATATTTTGGCCACACAATGCGCAGAGGCGACGAAAGTTTGGAAAAACGAATTGTGGTTGGAAATACCGAAGGCAAAAGACTTAAAAGACTAGTCATAAAACTCTTCATACACACCTTGTTCCCGTCGGGGTAGGCAGAGACAATAGAATGCCACTTGCTTCTTTCTATCTTTACAAACCTCACGCGCTTCCTCTACATTCATTACTCTTATGCTCGCCGGTTGCCTTTCCTTTTCTGAAAACGCCCCCAATTTGGTCGACGAATGTTCTACGAGGTCTCCCGCGACCGACTTGTCTCATATATTTGATGCGTCATTCTTTCTCCACTGCGGTAAAATATACGTTGAGAAGAAACCGGTGAATATAGATACAACCCTAATGCTTACCACGATCCTTAGACACGAGGATGTCGTTTTAATTAACAGAATAACACTTTATAATAGCGTGGGATCAACCATGGTTGTCGAAGGATTCACCATTTTCTTATCCTTCAAACGATCAATAATAATTAGTCTTTTCCTTTAAGTGAGCTTATAATGAACCTCCAGGAAGATACTTGTAAATGGTGAGCTTACATGCAATCGTCCAACCTGTAGATTGTTGTGAGACTTTGATTGTTACTAATGAAACACCTCACGCAATGTAGTTGTGAATGGATAAGATATTCATTAAACTTATTTCAGTTTAATGATTTTTAGGGCCGTGTCTTATAAGCCGTATTTATTATCATTAAAAAGCACAGCCAACCACTTAATCATGTATTAGTATCGGTATGAGCTAGATTTGTCGATGATCCAGTGCTCTGTGAACGTCTAGATCACGTGGCATTGTGTAGAGACGTCGCTTCATTGTGTGTCTTCTATCGCATTTATCACGGGAAGTGTTCCGAAGAGTTTCACCTGATTCCTGCCGCCGAACTCCACCTTCACAAGACAGGCAACATATTATGATATCATCCCCACGATCTGGATGTTTGGCTTTCCTCCACAATCTATTGCTCAAGAACTTTTCTTCCATGTACAACCAAGGTGTGAAATTAGCTTCCTCGTGCTGTGTTTCCAGCATGATACGACTTGCAACAACACTGGTAAAAACCTTCGTCTCCAGACACTAAAAAAATATGAAACCATTTTACCAGCGGTCGGGTCTGTCTGTCAGACTGTCTATCCGTGTGTCGTCTCCTTTAATCTCAGTTGTCATTGTCAGTTTAATATACATAGTTGACATTATAATCCACAACGAATGTCTTCTGTCGCGACTTAGTGTGATATCTGTACTATTTCGCATGTATATGTATAATCTATTAAAGATTTATATGCTTTTACAAGATCCCAGAAAATTTTCAAAACAGATGTGTTACGAAATTCAAAGGAACTGTTGTAAAGGTTACTATAACATAAATGACTTTCTTAATGACGCCACAGGTTGGAAGAGAGATGCAAAAAAAGCCCGCTGTGTTTCTTGTGCTCCTTCTTAGGTTGGAGGCATACTTTTTCGAATGGGCAAATTTGAATGAAAATATATGAATATTGAATTTCAATAAGATTTTTTATACCTACTTATATCTATTTATAGAAAGATATTTATAGATATAAGTAGATGTAAAATAATATTGTAAAGTTTGCTGTACTTAAATACATTTTCGAAAAAAAAATTTTTAGTACGTGGTACAATTATGTAACCAAGTCCAATAAATTAATTTTTTATTTTTTTCTATGTTGTGATCTCAGAAATAGCAAAACCGATTTCAATGCAGATTTCACTGATATATTGTGGCAAGTTCCCCGTAACCTTATATAGGCCTTATTTAAGGCCAATCACATCAATAAAATCCAATCGAATCAAATCAAATCAAAATCACTTTATTTATGTAGGTCACGGAAATTATTATGTATGTCAAAAGTTTACTTTTGTCTGAATATTTACCGCCACTTTGAAAAAGGTTGAGCTTCAATGAGAAAAAGTGGCATGAAACTCAGTACCACTCATTAAAATCTACATATTTTACACCTTGATGGTTTTACAAATAATTTCAATTTGAATATATGTAAAGTGATGCAACAAAAATGAAAAATGGCCGGTAACCTTCCCGTGATTCCTCTGGTGTTGCAAGAGAATATGGGCGGCGGTGATCACTTACCACCAGGTGACCACAGGTACGCTCGTTTGTCCTGCTTTGCAATAAAAAAGGGAGTACGAGAGGTGGTGGTGATCACATATTAATCTCAATTATCCTTCTTTTCTTCTTACGAGTTTCTTGCGCCGCTTCTTCTCTCTCAGAGCGCCATTCGTTTCCGAAGCAGTAGTAGTATCTAGTAGTTATTAGAAATGACATCAAATAGAGTAGTCTTTTTATGCCTTTATGCCTTTTTTCATAAAAAAAACCTAAAGTAATTAAAACACTTGTGATACAAAATCATATGTATTTATTGAAACCGGTAAAAGATTAAAATTTATATAAAACCGCAACAAATGACGTAATGACATAATTGAATAAATTTTTCTCACGAGAATCAATGAGAATGCTTAACAGAATACAATATATTATTTAATTCATGCCTCATAGAGGCTATGTGAATTAATATATACAGACGCCAATTGACTGATTGATGTATTTAATACTAGATTATTTGCCAAGGATCAAACCACTATACTTATTCTATATTCGGTCTGAAGGGGGCCGTACCTAGAGAAATTACAGGGCAAATGAGACTTAACAACTCTTTTTTTTATGGAATAGGAGGACAAACGCGCGTACGGGTCACCTGTTGTTAAGTGATGACCGCCGCCCACAATCTCTTGCAACACCAGAGGAATCACAGGAGCGTTGCCGGCCTTAATGAAGGTGTACGCTCTTTTTTTGAAGGTACCCATGTCGTATCGTCCCGGACAAGGAAGTTCATTCCAGAGCTTTAGGAAGCTCATTCCACAGCTTTATTTCAACTTATGTCTCAAGGTGACGAACGCAATTGTAGTGCTGTTGAGAATTTTTCGGTTTCTCATGAATCCTGACCAGCACTTCATTGTTATGGGCAGGACGTATCAATTACCGAATGCCATAAATTAAAATAATACTTAATAGCCGAAACCAATATTAAATAATTCTGGAATCAACTACCGGCAGCGGTCTTCCCGAACAGATACGACTTAGGGACCTTCAAGAAAAAAGTATACTCCCACCTTAAAGGCCGGCAACGCATTTCTTGACACACCTGTTGTTGCAGTTGTCCATGGGCGGTTGCCTCACCTCTCCCAATCCCGTGAGCCTCTTGCCCATTTGCCCCCTCTCATATAAAAAAAAAGGTTACTTTTGGAAAAAGGTTGAAATATGTTGAATAAGAAAAGAGATGTTTTTATATAAAAAAATACTTATTTTTGTGACATACGTATGCTGTACGAAAAGTATTTCGGTGTTGCTAGGTGATTGTAATGAACTTCCTTGTGCGTAATTTCCAAGACAATTCGACCTTCAATAAAAATTCCGGCAACGCTGATGTGATTCCTCTTTTAATTACTTGACAACAGGTGACCAGTACGCTCGTTTGCCCTCCTTGTCCATACAAAACTGACATTATTTGGCGGTTATTTTCATTTTTATTATAATCAGATAAAATAAATTCACTCCTTCGTAGTAACACATTAAAAGTTAATTTAAATACACTTACACGTCAATAATGAAAAAAAATGCAAAAATAAAATGTGAACGTAATTTATATAATTTGAAGCAATAATGTCTGATCCGTTGATAGCGTCGACGAAGCAGAGCAACTGAGCGACAATTAAGTGTCAACTTACCTTATCTGATCTGTATTTTTATGAGAAAGACGAGACAAGTAACCTGATGGAAACTGCCCATTACCATGCAATGCCGTTTAGGATTCTTGGTTGAACCCAAAATTTAGAACGAATTCGCAATTTTGATGTGAAACATCTATAGCCGCACGTAAAACCGATTTCTAGCGTGGCGACGCATGCCGTGGCGACGCGTCGCCTTGTCACAGTAATACCGTCCTCAGAGGCAACATCGAATATAACTATTACCGAAGTCACTGATTCAACGAATTAAGTAGTCACGATTTGAAATAAATTCGTAAATTTTTGTATTTAATGAAAATAAATGTTTATTCAATAAATAGTCATCGTTATCTGGAAAAAAATCGTAATATTTTATTTTATCATTATGACATATTTAGTTCCTATCACAATATGTTCTTTTCTGCATATTACTTTTACAAAATAATGTCGATGTTTCACATCTGCCAGGCGTCCCGTGACGGCTCACATTTTTTTTTAAAGTGAAACTTTTATTACATCGAACTTTTCGTCTGTGTGTTGCATGTCGCGTGACGGTCGGGCGGTGCCTATAGTTCGCAGCAGCTATAGTGTAAAGATTATTTATTACTCATTTGTGCCATTGCTTTAGTTAAATGTCTATAATGTGAAAAAATGTTTAACTTTTACCGTGGTTTCATAAAACCACACAATCCTTTTTTTATGAAATAAGGGACGAGTCGAGCAGGACGTTCAGCTGATGATGGTAATTGATATGCCCCTCAGAATTCTTGAAACCCAAAAATTCTGAGCGTCACTACAATTGCGCTCGTCACCTTGAGACATAAGATGTTAAGTCTCTTTTCCTCAGTAATTTGACTAGCTACGGCGCCCTTCAGATCGAAACACAGTAATGTTTACACATCACTGCTTCACAGTAGAAATAGGCGCCGTTGTGGTACCCATAACCTAGCCGGCATCCTGTGCAAAGGAGCCTCCCACAATTCAGCCGTAAGATCCTAAGGCTCGGATCTATAGAGCGTACTTCGACGAGATCTATCCATGTCATATGTATACAATACCCATTGTAATGAAAGGGTTTTATTGGCACAAGCTTATACTTACAGATTTTTTTTCTTTGTTTTATAGTACGTACTGGAATCAGGGGCGTTCATTGGTTTTCTAGCAAGGTAGGCACTGTGGATCTAACTAGTCGTAGTTGAGCTTTGGATTAAGCAAAGATTACTTACTGTAGGTATTTAGTATCTAGCGTAAGAATTTTTTTTATGAGTGGGTGTTCAATAGAAGTTTGGTTATAAAATAACGGAACCAAATTAAACTTAATCAACTTTGACACTAGTGCTATATTTATTTAGGTTCATAACGAGGACTGCTTGATTACCTATATGATATGCACGCTCCTGACTGGAATACGAAGTGTTGGTAGGCCCCATAAGATGGACTGACGATCTGGTCAGATTCGCCAGAATAGATTGGAAGAGGGCCGTACAGAACCGATCGTCATGGCGATTATTGGAGCTAGACCTTTGTCCAGCAGTGGAAATAATTGAAATGATGATGATGGACGTAAACCTGGATTTGTGAATCCGACTCGCACGTGTCCAGTTTCTTTATATAAACGGGTAAGAAGCTCACGCATTGGGAAGTGGGAGGCTTCTTTGCACAGAAAGCCGGCTAGATTATTGTTACCACAACGGCGCCTATTTTGCCGTGAAGCAATAATGTGTAAACATTACTGTGTTTCCATCTGAAGGGCACCGTAGCTTTAATTACTGGGCAAACGACACTTAACATCTTATATCTCAAGGTGACGAGCGCAATTGTAGTGCCGCTCAGAATTTTTGGGTTTTTCAATAATCCTGAGCGGCACTGCATTGTAATGGGTAGGACGTATCAATTACCATCAGCTATACATCCAGCTCGTCTCATGCCTTATTTCATAAAAAAAATTGGTGAGATAACCAGCTATAGACATCCCTTACACCAGGGGTCCAGAGATGCGTTGCCGGCCTTTTTGATAATGTTTTACTACGCTTCAAAAATAGGTGTATTTATTAAAGTAGCGATTATCAAGTGTTATTGAACACCGATCGCCCGCAAATCTTACGCAAATATTTACAGAATGATATTAATATCATTATAGCACCGGTTTCGTGACAGACATACTGATAAAAGCTCGCAGATTATTATTACTATATGTGCCTGACCTTATTTTGTATATTTTGGCGATAAGCCTGCCTCGAGATATGAGATCAGTAATTCATTCACTAAGTATTGAGCTGAAAAAATTTTTGGCCATTTTTAACCGACTTCCAAAAAAGGAGGTTCTCAATTCGTATTTCGTATGTATTTTTTATGTATTACTCAGAACTTTCGACTGGGTGAACCGATTTTGATGATATTTTTTATTTGAAAGCTGGTGCTTCCCGTGTTTGTAACTACATACATATGAACGTAGGTGAGATGTGCTTGTGTCGCACGAGCGACGTGACGAGGCCAGAGGTGAGAGGCGAGCCAACCGATCCCAAAAATAACAATAATTGTAACTACATTGTTATTAAGTTGTAGAAGAATACGTAATTATTTTATATTTTTAATGCATATTATATGAATGAGATCAGTAATTTATTCACGGTGCCATTTTTCCATACAAACCTTCTCAAATCCTTTCTCCTTGGTATTTAACACTACATCAAAATTATTTTCTAATAAGATCAATATTATCATTATCTGTGTCCACCTGTTTTCGTATATTCTTATATATTTTTTTTGTACTATAACGTTAAGTACTATAGTGCTTTAAAAAGTGCTAAACCATATAGGCTGCAAGCAGAGACCTGTTATACAAATCAGACAACAATATGCGAAAAAATTAAAACAAAAAAACAACCGACTTCAAAAACACTATTCCAAAACAATTGATATAATATGCACTAAAAAGTTTAAAAATAATTGCCCATTCTAATCCAATTAATTAATCTAATTCTAGTTAGGATTATTGTTATTTTTGGAATCGACTCGAGCAGATCTCACCTATAACTATGTATGTAGTTACAAACGTACCGTACTGACTCCAAAAATAACAATCATCGTAACTTACAGAATTAGCAAATTTAAGACTTTTATCTTTTTCTCAAGGATGCCATTCATCAGATCCGGACCAAATTTCAATGGGACCAAACGGGAAGCACCAGCTTTCAAATCAAAAATTTAATTTATAAGAATGAAAAAATAAGAATTATCAAAATCGGTTCCACACAGTCAAAAGTTCTGAGGTAACAAACATAAAATAAAAAACAACTTCCTTAAAGGCCGGAAACGCTCCTGTGATTCCTTTGGTGTTGCTAGAGAATGTGGGCGGCGGTGATCACTTAATACCGGGTGACCCGTGCGCTCGTTAGTTCTCCTTTTCCCAAAAAAAATCAGACGAATTGAGAACCTCCTCCGTTTTATAAAATCGGTTAAAAATTAAAACAGTCAGACACACAATATTTCCTTCTCATTCGGTTTCCAAAATTTTAATACGATTCACAAAATTAAAATGTCCCAAGTGATTCATCAAATGAAATCATTATGACCTTTCTCAAACAACTCATCACAGTATTGAGCTGTTATTTCTACATTACGGTCCGGTTTTTATTGTTTCTTTTGTCGGAGATGGACAACGGTAATGTGATCTTAATACATCCCGTCCCCTCTTATAATTTAACAAACTCATTTAATTTTCATTGTGCCTGTTAAAACTCTCGCTAAAAGATTTTGCTTTCGATTTCTTGGTTCGCTCACATCACGAGAGACAATAAATGAGGATTTAAATTTTAGTAAACTTTAAGTAGTAAAACAATAGTTTATTTTATTTGGAATATGTTAAATAAGTATCAATAATAATATTGGTATTTTATGCATTCCTCCCTGCGTCGTATTCCTCAGTACTGAGGGTCGTGACCACCCGTCTGTATCACTTTCTCTCGTATGATCGCTCTCCATCTATTCCTGTCTCTGGCGGTGTTAAAGGCATTGTGAACGGTAGAGTCGAGAGCGGAGCGGATCTGGTCGGACCATCGTGTTGGACTGCGTCCACGAGGCCTCTTCCCAGCTTTTTTGCCAACCACAACGAGCCTCTCAAGGTTTCCATAGTCCTTCCTTGCAATGTGACCGAAGTATTCTAAAACTCTGCGCAGACATTCGGAAGACAATCGCGAGGAGATCCTGAGTTCACGCAGTATGGAGAGATTAGACCGAAATGCTGTCCAGGGGATACGGAGCATCTTTCTCCTCAAAGGTGTCAATGCGTTTGCGGTCTACAGCTTTCAGTGTCCAAGTCTCAGCGCCATACGAAAATATCGAGAAGACTAGGGTTCGTACCAGTTTGGTCTTAGTTTTTACGGAAATAATGCATTAACGATGTGTCAGTCAAGTAAGTAAGTAAGTTATTTAAAATGTGTTACGAAATACAAAAGGATTGTTGAGAAACGCATATGTGGTGAAGATAACTTTTATGATTATGATAACACAGAACAGGTGCGACCTCAGGCGATTTAATGATACATTTTATCGTACTAAATTATATTGTGAATAAAATTTGTTCAACAAAAACAAGATTGTTTGTGCTGGGTGTATTGTGCCCGTTCTTCTCAATTCTGAGCCATAAATTTTCTAATGAGTGGCTTTTTTTCAGACTTGACTTCTTTCTTTAAAATCTCCGATTTCAGATTACGAAATTCAAAACATTTGTTCTACTCTATGTTATAATCAATTTTGTTAGAATGATTTAAAAGATGGGAGTATCCTATCTATTCTTCTCCCCATGTCGTAGCCTCTTTACAAACTTATGTAGCTTCATGTTATGTTATTGTCACTCCCTATGGTCAATAAATATATTTCTACTATATTATACACATGGTCACTGTTATATATCTCAATTATTTCTTGACTATTAATTGACAAACAATGCGAATAATATAATATATAAACGCATATTGATTTTTTTCGATCGATATTTTTTATATTGACACATTTATTCTCAAATTATCTAGCCCCAAACTAAGCATAGCCTGTACTATGGGTAAAGACAATAATATATTTAACACAGTTTCACCATACATACCTCTACAGTTTGGTTCTCAAGGAGCTTTGTTCCACGTACTACAAAGCTGTGGAATGAGCTTCCTTGTGCGGTGTTTCCGGGACGATATGACAGGGGTACCTTCAAAAGAAAGGGCGTACATCTTCCTTAAAGGCCAGCAACGCTCCTGTGATTCCTCTGGTGTTGCAAGAGAATGTGGGCGGCGGTGATCACTTAACACCAGGTGACCTGCATTCTCGTTTGTCCTCCTCCATAAAAAAAAGCTGAAAAAGGTTTGAATTTGGAATTACTTTATCTCGCGTTTATAAATAATATGACAAGAACTAGTAAACTTATTCTTAATTTAAGGTGAGAGGGGCGTGGCTATATCCGGTGTTATCATTTCCGGTAGTCACCAGGGTTCAACAACAAACACTCACTGATAAGGGGGGTGTAGTATTAATAGATACTTTATATCTGATTACTGTTTTATTAAAGTTTAATAAACCATAGACTAAAAATGTACAAGCGTTTAGACAGACAGCGTGTTAAAAGAAGAATATTAATAACGGAGGTATAACAAGACAGAAAGCGCATCTATTTTGATTATAACAGATTTTGATTGACAAGTAGTAAACAGTCAGCCACACTTTGAATAAGCTCCTTAGTATTTTGAATATTAAATTAGCTAAAGATAACATTGGCAAATCGAAATTGGGCATGCATTATCCGCACTGACCTGTTTATAATACTAGCTGACCCGGCAAACGTTGTTTTGCCATATAAAGTATATAATTCACGCGATAGTTTTATAAATAATAGCCTATGTGTTATTTGCGATAAAGAAGGTCAAACATACATCCAGACATACAAACTTTCACATAATTATAATATTATATAATAGGATGTCAGGCATGTTATCAAAATAATATTTTAAAGTAAGAATTGATGTACATTTAAGCATACTAGCGACATCTGTTATAGAACGCGTGAACTAAAAGTGAATGAATTTGCGCGCCTTGCTTTTTAGTGTTTTTAATCAGTCAAGTAAGTTTTCGAATGTAATTCAAAATATAATGTTATAACGCACAACAAATATTATTGTTTATGTGGTATAGGCAGTATTAATGGCTAGGATCTTGTTGGGATCGCAAATATTGTTCAAAATCAAGTTTAAACGCACTTGTAACTTCTGTATGGCTCTATTTTACATTACACGTTCATTCACTTGCTCGTGTCGAATTTCGTAACACTATCAAAACAGTACCTATGCTCCGTGAATACAAAAACAATAGGGCTCTTCTTTTGTAACTATTATCTATTGTCTACCAAAAGAATTAGGTTACAATAGGCTAGGTAACAAGTTAAAAAATGTGTTAATTCATGATAAAACTACTAATAAAAATACTTAAATAATAATGTATCGAAAGTATGTATTAGCAAATAAAAAAAATTCAGTTATTAATAAATTAAGATGGAAAAATAAATTACTGGCAATCTGAGGTTAGGAGGTGGAAATGGGGGGGGGGGGGGGGTGTTTAAGGGTAAAAAGAATTTAAATAGCAAAGCAAAGTTGTAGGTGATAAAAAGATCTACAACTTTTGTGTTCAAACTTTTTTCACATAACCTCAAACTTTATGTGAAAAATTAAAATAACCAAGTTTTTGGTTTTTTATTTTTATCTTTAACAAAAATTATTTTATTTTTCTAAATTATTTCGAAACGAAATTTGGTGAAAGTTACTCTTTAATATCTCAAATACACTCTATTTTTTTAATTTGAATCTATTAAGATTGCCTATAAAAGACCATGCAACAGAACTTGGTGAGGTCATAGTGTGCCGTAGGGCTGAAAAATCTAGATATATTATGGGTACTCACGTTTGTTCGGAGATTAGTACTCAACAGCTAGCAGCATTCTAATAACGAGTGCTTAGAGTGAGAAGGGAGAAACTGCGGGTAAAATGACAGAAAAGGTCCGGAGCAATCTTATACTCTTTAGGAAGATCCTTTTTGTAAGAGGACATGTATAAATAAAATTTATTTTCTTCTATAAAATCTTGTTTTTCTTAAATCTTCCCATACTTCGCAACTCGATGAAAACCTTTTATAAATATACAGGAACCTACGGGAATCACCGAGAACTCTACAAAATATGTATTGTTGTAAAAGTATATACATCGCCTCACAAGAGACTTACTCGTACTTAGGCATTATAAGTTTATGTCTGTTCCTGGTGCTAACATTATGTTTATGACAGTTTCTAGAAAATTAATTTATGTGCCTATGTTCATTGATACATAACATTATCTAGAATATTTTAAAAGGCAACGGTTAAAATGTATATTTCCTTAAATTTTGCTCTCAATGATTCTTCGGGACCTAGGTCATAAATAGCGCGATTAACTCTCTTCTGCAGCACAAAGATGGTATAATATCGGCAGCATTGACCCATAACAAAATACTATAGGACATAATACTATGAGAGTAACTAAGGTATACTAATCGCACCTTTATAACCGCGTATGCTGCAGGATTAATTATATTACCCAATCTGTAATTTGAAATAAAGAGTTATATGCTAAGAAATATAGCAGATTCCATCGGTTTTATCACCTCTCCGTTTATCAAAACACTTGCACATAAACAATCCATGCAAGTAAAAACCGATAGAATATTAAAGAATACTCCACCGCTATCAGAATTAACGAATTTATTCTTATTAACAACCCGTCATCGGTGTTAATAATTTTACAACTGCTCCCCTAATTCCACCCTTCAACCGTCCGCCTCGGAGAAAAAAACACAATCATTACCAGAACTTATCTGACCATTACCAACGGTCACTTTTTATGACATCATTAAAGACGTCATAAGCAGGGAAGGGTTGCACGGTAGCCCCAAATTACACCCCTGTATTTTATCTTAGCCTAACGACGACGTAAATTATTGTAGGTTTATATTTAGATTGCTATAATTAAGCTGAATTTTTGAAGTTATACTTCTTAAGGCGCGTTATGAAAAAATGATGAGAGTGAAATGCTAAGACGCGCGCATCACTGTCACACAAAAGTAACAGGGTGAAGTTGGTTCCTAAAATTTTCTGACGTTTGCGACATTCGTTTTTTTTTTTGTTTCTTCGTCCATTATTAGGATAGGCAAAGGGTTCAAGCCCGTACAGCCGTATTCGTTATTTAAATTTATCAAAGCCATCGTTGCAAGATTCTTACAATATTGTTTTTTCTACAAACGTAGAATAGCACGAAGAATAAAGAATTTTAAGGATTTTTGCTTTGTTAGGCCAAAGAAATATACACAAGTACACACACATTCTTTTATTTATACAGAAAGTTCGAGATATTCTGATATAATCTCTATCTATGAACTCCTTTGCTAAAAAAATGGGCACTTTTGATTTATTCGAGTACTTAACAGTTATAAAAGGGATTTGATTTGAAGATTTTTTTTAATTCATGGGGAATACGCTCCCATTCGGCCGTAATAGCAATTTTAAGATCTCGAATGTTCTGTGGGGCTGGGTGTGCAGCAACACAGTTGGAGAAAGTTAGATATCCATAGATGCTCAATGGGATTGAGGACGGGTTCTTACTGGCCTATCTAATCGGCGGATCCCGACTTCACTTAAAAAAGCATCTACGTCGTCTGCTCTGTGTGCTCGAGCATTGTCGTCCATAAACACAGCAGCGCTTCCTGCAACTTCTAACGCTGGTTGTACATTTTTTTTATGGAATAGGAGGACAAACGAGCATACGGGTCACCTGTTGTTAAGTGATCACCACCGCCCACAATCTCTTGCAACACCAGAGGAATCATAGGAGCGTTGCCAGCCTTTAATGTCGTATCGTCCCGGAAACACCGCACAAAGAAGTTCATTCCACAGCTTTGTAGTACGTGGAAGAAAGCTTGTAAGCCGCACTGTGGAGGACCGCCACACATCCAGATGGTGGGGATGATATCCTAACTTGTGGCGTGTCGTGCGAAGGTGGAAGGTGTACATGAGGGACTAGGAGTACCATGATGTGGTGTTCTGCATTTAGAGAGCTAACTCTATACAGTATTCATAAGTAATCCCAGCCCAAAACTAATATTGGTATTTCAACGCCATCTTATGGCGGCTGAATATAAAATCATATGAACTATTTCAAATCAAATCAAATCAATTCAAAATAATTTTATCCAAATGATTTGAGTTTTCTTCAGTTTTAATTCCGCCCATATTTGTCTTTAAACATTTAAAACGAGACAAACTCAGTCTCGTTCCAGATTTTGGCGAGTCAATACGTCCTGAAGATGCCTCGTGTAGAGGCGAAACTCGTGTCGATTTTTTTAAAGAAAACTCAAATCATTTGGATAATTATGGATTTCCGCAAAGTAACGCCTACATCAATAAATTTTTTAAATTCACTTTATTCATGTAGGTCACGAAAATGACACTTATGGATGTCAAAAAAATTTTTTTTTCTTATTTAATCTACTGCTACTTCGTAAGGGGTTGAGCTAATGAGAAGAAGTAGCAAGAAACTCATTGCCACTCTTTTAAATCATGACTTACATTTTTATCGTTTTACAAATCATTTCAATTACAATATAATATGTAAAGTGATGCAACAAACATACTTTCCATAGATTATAGACAATATACTATTATATAATATAATATTAGACAATATACTAGCGTAAAGACAAACAGCGTGCGAAAGAGAAGAAGCTCTAAGTATTCTGTATAACAATAGTTAAATTGAAATTACTGGGCAAATGTGACTTAATATCTTATGTCTCAAGGTGACGAGCACAATTGTAGTGCTCAGGAACATATTTGGATTTTTCAAGAATCAATTACCATCAGCTTAACGTTAGTGAATCTATTACCGATCTTATTATAATATACTAGCTGACCCAGCAAACGTTGTATTGCCGATATTAATCGCGATACAAAAGTAACTGTTGATCGTAGATGGGTGAAAATTTGAAGTTCTATGTATTTTTTAATGCTGACTCATAATCAAACAAATTTAAATAATAAAAATGTCAAAATAATTAAAAAAAAAAATGGCGTGGACCACCCTTAACATTTAGGGGGATGAAAATAGATGTTGTCTGATTCTCAGACCTACCCAATATGCACTCAAAACTTCATGAGAATCGATCAAGCCGTTTCGAAGGAGTTAAACTACAAACACCGCGACATGAGAATTTTATATATTAGATTAGATATTATTATAATGTCATTGTAAGGTTCCGCTAGCAAGTGATACACTAATCCACAAATACAACTGCATGAACGGATATAAAAACACATGGCACGCAAATAAACATTGATTTTTATGTCTTAGAATTAGATCGTTTTAACAACAATGGTTGTATTGTTTACATAATTCGTGTGTGACGGTAGAAGATAGCTGATGGTGTCGAGGTGTCATTACCATACGGCGTGACGGTCGCTACGATTAATATAACATAATGGCGGTAGACACGTGCACCACGCACGCTGCCCAAAACAGGGACGGATTCCGGCTATATATTAATTAATTAATAATAATATTGACACACTTTTTACACAAATTATCTTGTCCCAAATTAAGCATATATAGCCTGTGTTATGGGTTACAAGACAATGATATATTTAATACAATATACTTACTTAAACATACATAAATACATAATAATAATACATTCTTCTAGCTGTAGAATGCTGTGCTTTATTCAAGTAAAACTTCTTTAGGCGTGACTTAGGGGTAACTCAGAATATTTTTCTGACCATTTTGTATTTGTTTATTTAAGACTAGTTTTGTAATAAATTATAAATAAAAGTTCTCAGTCTGACGTTTGCGACATTCGTTAATTTTTCTTCGTCCATTGGACAGGCAAAAGGTTCGAGCCCATACAGCCGTATTCGTTAATATTCAATAACAACGTTATATTCATATGTGTTATAATAATAATTTAATCTTCAATTTCTTATTATTTTTATTCAATTATTTAATAATAACACGGCTTTGATTAAAGTAAGTATATAATTCATGGTATAAATTAAATCTTCTTGTGTTTCAACTTTTTAAGAATATTTATTATATACTGGATGACCTAGAATAGTTGGGACAAACAAGGGCAATCGAAAATAACATATTTTGTCTATGAGCTTCCAGATAAGCAATAAAAGTGTATATATGTATCTGTTAATTATTCCTTACGTTAATTATAATTAAATTTTAATTCAATCGCTCGTAAAAATTACACGCACACACTTTTTTTTAAATTATTTTTGTACACGTGTAATATTTTTATTAAAACCTCATTGCTATTACAGAATAGAAAACATATCACTTATATTAGCCAACCTCAAGACGTCTGGTTAAATCCTGTTAAAGGATTTAAATTGAAAAGTGTTAATAACGGTTGAAGAAGGTAACTTTATCAACAGATGTTCCCATGGTCATCTAAAATTACACAGGTCTCGGAGCTGCACTGTTGGTCTTAAAAACCTTTACGATACCAGCTTTTTAGACATATTTTAATTAATAATTATTTATTTTCTACTTTGAAGTTCTGCTATTAATGTTTGTTTTGATTAAATTGATAAAAATTTTAAGTAAAAACAAAAGGTAAAATCCTATAGACTATTTTGTAAATGTTTAAATAGTATGTTCTTACTACCTTTATTATGAATATATAAGTAGATAAGGTTAAAGATATAATTTTACACTGTATCTTTTGATGTTTAGAGAACGTCCAGTCAAGTCTAGTGCACTCAAATTTTTGCATGATGTTTATAAATTGTCTTCATCATCTTGATCAGACGTCTTCCGGTACGTGGTCGCCATTCGAGGTTACTTTACTGCCCCAACCGCCATCTGTCCGTCGAACTATGTGCCCTGCCCACAGCTACTTCAGTTTCGCAATCGTTTGGATTATGTCGGTAACTTTAATTCTCCTACGGATCTCCTGATTTCTGATTCGATCTCGGAGGGAAACTCCAAGCATAGCCATTGCCCTCTGAGCGACCATGAGCTTTCTCTTAAGGCCCATAGTTAGCGACCACGTCTGCGTAAATTGTCTTAATTAATTGGAGTATTAGAATCCCTCCCTGCTCTAACTATGTAACAGCGGGCGGCATTTTGCGTTTTTACCACAATTTCGGTAACAATAGGCGGCGAGGTGTCAAACATTAACCCTTTACCGGCAATCGGCATATGTCGTCATTTCCGATTACGGTCACAATAGTCCAATAGACAGTTGCATAGTTGCGTTATTGATGCAAATTGCAAGATGCTATAAGAAAGAGATAGCGGAACTATATTTGTCTCTTTCTTTTTCATTCAAGCGTAAATTTACGATATTACTAACCTAGTTTTAAACCAATATTTGGATCATGTCTATTCTATTTATGTAACTATACTTTTTATCGACGGGTAAATAAATTAAACAAATAAAATTTGTAAACAAAAACTATGAACGATGCGGGTCTCGACCCGCGACATCTCGCGTTCCATAAGAGCGCTCTTTCAACTGAGCCAACCGTTTCGTGTGACGTATCCTTGATAAATTTTGTATGCTTAATTCAACTGTTTGGGTAAATAACTTGAACAGTATAGTTTAGATTCGCCAAAGCCGAAATTTAGACAAATAAATATGGTAATAAGTTATAACTGAGAATAAATTCTGTAACGTAGATCCAGCTAGATAGAAGAGGTAATCGCATCTATTATAACCAATTTTGATTGACAAGTCGTAAACAGTCAGCCACGCTTAGCATTCGCTCATTTCAATATTAAATTAGCAAACACTCACATTGACAAATCACAATTGGTATGTAAAATGAAAAATGTGATACATTACAAATAGACATTTTGACTATGATTGGTTTATTCGGTCGTATAAAGTTTCCCGCGTTTCCGAAAACTTCATAATTATCATTGTATTGTTGAAAATATGAAGAATTAAAGAAAATAAGACTTGTCTTCGGCCTTTAAGGATTTTGGAAAGATGGAATGAAGAAAAATAAGACTTGGCTCCGGCCTTTACATTTTAAATTTCTATATATTCAAAATAAAAAAGACAAGGTTGTATGGCTTGTTTCCTTTGCCTGGACTCTCGAGCGAATGATATAACAAAAGATTACACAGACTAACGCAAAATTATAATATTCAACATCGACATCCTCTAGCTTGACATGTGTCAAACTTAACTGTCATAATATTGATAAATAAATAAACTGTAGTAGCGCGTGCGTAGGAAAACATAGAAACTAGGAGATCCTGGAGGTCTATCACCAAAATCGAAAGAACGACGAACTTCGAATTAAATCCTATTACCAAAATACTTCGGATTCGAAAAGTGCGGACGGATTTCGTTTCGGAACCATAGACATAACCATAAAAAGTATAAAAAGAAAGACAAAATGTCTAATCGAGAACTTCGTATCGATTTTCGGATCCGAAACACTTTCGTAACCTATTACGAGTGTACGAAGTAAAATATTAAGTATACGATCGGTAATAGGGCTCCTGGGTGCTAAGGTGCGTGTTACTTCCTCTAGGTGTGTGTAGGAAAAAGGATTTTTGTTTGGCGTTACACCGAGAACTTAACGATTACGTCGTTGATCACTGATGAAGTCTTTTGAAGAATACACTTATTATATTAACCGTATATTTATGCGTATATTGCGATTTTGCGTGCGAACTGTGTTGCTCGGTGACAATGTGGTTATATTATTATTTCACGGCGCAAGAGACAACTGTCATATTAACCTCTCAGATGAGAATGAGTCTGTTGTCTATGGTATTTCTCTATCTTTGAAGGAAATCGTCTGCACTATACTAATTAGATAAGATAGATAATAGATAATTTCGGCGCATCCAAAAATATTCAAAACAGCAATAAGTGACCCAATAACCCCAAAAACCTTAACAAATAATACTCGTTCGAATAATTTTATATCACCATCTGGGTTAATAAAGGCATAAAAGGCATATATTTTCTCAAAATTGATTCCTTTGGAATTCTTTTTGATGTCATTTCTAATATACTAGATACTAATACCCCTTCGGAAACAAATGGCGCTCTGAGAGAGAAGAAGCGGCGTAAGAAACTCGCCCAGCATTCTTTTTTTGCGCTCTTTTCAATAAAAATATACAATATTGTACATTCATAATAAAATAATCATAGTCTAGTCCCAGGCTGTCCGATCACTTAGATATTCAGCTGTGGAGTAATAGCATTTACGACAGCGCCATTTTTTTATAAAACATTTAAATTTATTCATAGATAATGCCTGAACAGTGCCTGGGACTTTATTATAAAAGTGTATACATTTACCCTTATATATATATATTAAAAATATGCTACGGATATTGACTTACTAATGCCAAAGTTAGTTAACAAACGGTTCTCAAAAAAAATACCTTCTGTGTTACACAGGAGTTTTAATAGATCTGTCATAATTATTCTTTGTCCGAAAGCTGCACATTTCCTCGTTGTGTCAATTGCGTACGACAATTACCTCAAAATAGACCGCAATGTGGTTTATCTATTGAAGGATTGCACATTTAAAGACTCACGAAACGTGTTCGGAAATAAAAATGGCGTACAATATGGCCTGGCTTGACAAACACCTTTACTTAACATTGCTTTTGTTTTTTTTTTTATGAAAATTCGGGACGAGACGTGCAAGACGATAAGCTAAGATGGTAATTGATACTCCCTGCTCATAACAGTGCAGTGCCGCTCAGGATACTTGAAAAGCCCAAAAATCTGAGCGGCACTAAAATTGCGCTCGTCACCTTGAGACATAAGATGTTAAGTCTCATTCGCCCAGTAATTTCACTAGCTACGGCGCGCCACACGAATCACAGTAATATTTACACATTACTGCTTCACGGCAGAAATAGGTGCCGTTGAGGTACCCATAATCTAGCCGGCATCCTGTGCAAAGTAGCCTCCCACTGGTAAAACTGTACATATATAATATTAGCTTAAAATGGACTTATTAAGATCAAGATTTATGAATGTAATATACATATAAAATTAAACTTTAGCCTAGTACACAAGATAATAAAAACTATTAATGACCGAAAACTCAGAAATTTTGAAATATCCGCAATCTCCTGTACACCAGAGGTATCACAGGAGCGTTGCTGGCCTTTAGAAAAGTGCACAATGCCTACGTGGGTGTCATTTGTAGGCAGGAGGTACGTTCGTGTTATTTTACATTGAAATTAATAAAATAAAAAATATTTTCTGATGATATGTGATGCCAGTGTCTTTCTTATTACTTGTAGTATTATTTTCTCACAGTTTTACTACGCAACCCGGTATTTTAGTTTCAATTGTTAGCAAAGTTTATGCCATGTGGCACGTCAAGGCATGCATTGTTCGAGACTGGCTCGTCCGTGAGTACGTCCACTTGGGCGTAGTTATTAGCTGCCGCACTTTGAGACTACTTCTGCGGTATCTAGTTGGAGCGCAGCGGAGACCAATCCTTAATCTAAGACTCGAGCTAATAAAGCTATATTATCACTGATAAAAATTCTTTTATATTAAAGTTGATGTAGACGAAACCTAAATCGCAGTCTAGGTCTAGGTCGCTCTGAGGGCACTAGAGAGGGCTATGCTCGGAGTTTCCCGGCGAGATCGAATTAGAAATGAGGAGATCCGTAGGAGAACCAAATTTACCGACATAGTCCAAATGATTGCGAAACTGAAGTGGCAGTGGGCAGGGCACATTGTTCGATGGACAGATGGCCGTTGGGGCAGTAAAGTCCTCAAATGGCGACCACGTACCCGAAGACGCAGTGTCTTCGGGTCTGACGTACGTCTGCGTAGGTAGGCCCCCCACAAGATGGACCGACGATCTAGTCAAGATCTCCGGAATACGTTGGATGAGGGCAGCGCAGGACGGATCGTCGTGATAATCTTTGGGGGAGGCGTCCAGCAGTGGACGTCTTCCGGCTGATGAAGAAGACGAAAACATCGGTTGAAGGGTCACTTCATAAGGCACTAATCATGACGAAATGAAACGAGAAGTAAATGACCTGAACTTCGGCATCAAACAATAAAGATTTTTTTTTATTAACTCTTCGGTACTTTTATTTAACAACAACATTATAATTTTACGACTTGTTCGCTACAGAAATACATACAATAATTAAAATCATTTATATTAGCTATAAGGTAACAATATTTCTATTATATTTATTATTAAATGTTACCTTATCTGTCACGCAACCATTCTACTAGTCACTAATCAATTTATGCCTGACCTTACATTACTTATGACCTTTCATTTGAACTAAGAAATTTCAAGAACGTTTCTAAAAAATACTTTTGGTGAGCACATTTACAAATTCAAATATTTTTATTCAAAATAGGATTCAAAATCACTTATTGAGCTTCAAAAACTACTACCCATTCAAAAAAGAGTTTTTTTTATGGAATAGGAGGACAAACGAGCGTACGGGTCACCTGTTATTAAGTGATCACCGCCGCACACAATCTCTTGCAACACCAGAGGAATCACAGGAGCGTTGCCAGCTTTTAAGGTAAGGTAACTAAGAAATGTACTGACTGCAGACCTGAGAAGAACGGGCGCAAGAAACTCAGCAGGCTTTTTTTATAAAAATACGGATTACAATGTAATATCGTACAATAAATATTTATAATTAAAGAGCCTAAGGGTGTCCAATTCATTCCGAGTATGTGGTATCATTGAGAAAAACAATCATGTTATAATCTGAACGATTGCCTACGCGTCTATTAGGCAGAGTTTTGCTTCAGATATTTTTTGAGCTGAAAAGAGTAACATTTATCAACACGTCTCACACGTGCCCTTATTGGAATATGAAAAGACTAATTAAAGTGGCTATACAAAGTATCTCCGTATCGATAGCGGCGAACCGCTAACCTATATTTTCAGCAACAATCAAACAAAAGTGACTCTCGTATCTCGAGTGTAAGACGTAGCTGTCAAAAATAAAGCTATAAACTTGGCCTATAGTTATGCGTTGCCTAAAAGCAAGAAGCTCTATCTAGACATATAAATAATAATAATAATATTCACGAAGCTAGAAACACTTTCGAAATTAACTGAAGCCGAAATGTACAATCTACTTCGCACCGTACTTACATGGTTACATTTAACCATATAACTGTTCGTATTATTTTACACCAGCAAAACTTAGATCGTTTATACGTGAAGATAGACTATGACAGCTGTGAAAACGTCGAAAAATATAGACTTTAGAACTAACCGCTATTTTGAGCAATTCACGCACACTAACACAAAGTGTCGTACAAATCGCGAGTGTAACACGTTGCTTGTCACGCACACTAAACTATTATTCCTGGCCTGTTTTCATCGGTTGTCTAACAGCAGTAAGCTCTGGAAAATGAGCAGATGATTGCATTGATTTATTTGCATATATTTATTAAACGCAGACTTATGTCGAAGGCTTATTACAGTATTGAAGATTATGTAAACGATATTACAATATGCAATTAAATAGTATTATAGTTGTTTTAATGGATTATATGGTTCAGCCTTGTGTTGTTTCACTGGTTGTTGGTAATTAATATGTATGTATCTGAATTGTATTTTTTGTGATTGACTTTGACGAGCAGTCTTTTGATTTTATGACAGTAATATATTTTGACTTTGACTTTGACTTTGATTTGAATTCATTTTTACAACAGTCTATCTAGCAATAAATATTCTAATAATAGCCACAATAAAAGCAACATAGCTTTCTTCTAGCCATAAAAATACCTTTAATTAACCCGAGACACATAAAAGTGAAAGCTTAATATAAACTAACAAACGTTTAACCTCTACAACGTTTTCTAGAACATTTTGACATTATTGCTACAAATAAAAATACTCAAACGAGATAAAAATGTAATTTGTCTGTGATACACGTCGAGGCGGCAACACTGATTAATGATCAAATAGTAATGATGTTGGTTCTCTTGGTTCGTTACCACAGAGTATACAAGGCATTATCAAGGACTTATTAACGTGTCAAAGGTAATCGGCTTATATTGTAAATATTTCAATACTCGGATACATAATTTTCGATTAATATGCAGGAACTGTGAAAGTCTTTACCAGTTGTTAAAGTATATTTTTGAATATTTATTTCTTTTGGCGCTTTAGGGAAAAAATAATTAATGCGCGCGCACACCGTCGCGCAAATTCGACACCCTGACGTTAGCTGGTCAACTAGACCGTTTGTATCATATATCAGCTACCTTAAGCCACCTGTTACTTATTTATGTCTAGTGAACCAAAACCAATGGATAAGAATTAAATAAATTTTAATATAAGTTATATAAATAATATAAAAATATATTCATAATATTGAAATATACATAATTCTAGTATAATAATGCGATTTAATAATATTTTCATTGGTTGTATTTAATACAATATTGTTCTTTCTACCAATTTTTGTTATGCCAAACAAAATATAACTTCTTTTGTGCGTCCCTAACGGCGGTTCCCAATATACTATCTACAGATAGAGATAAATTACTACCTTAACGGCCGTTCCCAATATTCAGTCTCTTACTTCTATCCCAATAAACTTATCGACGGTAACTCACCCTATCCGTGCACGCTGTCTGTCAATGGGACGCCGTATAGCTTACCAGCGATATAAAGTTTGTTTGGAAATTGCAATTCACGCGTCCCCATACAAGACGATAACCGGGTATATTGGGACAGCTTCAGATTATTGACAGTTAATTACTGACAGTAGAAGGTAGTAATTTTTCTCTATCTGTAGATAGAATATTGGCAACGTACGTAACTGTCAGTAATTAGCTGTCAATAATCTGAAGCTGTCCCAATATACCCAATAAGTCATTCTTATCGCCTTATTAATTGCAATTTTCATAAAAATTAAACTATTATATTATTATTAATTTATTATTTAAACCTAATTTTCATACAAACTTCTATCGCTGGTAAGCTATACGTCGTCCCATTGACAGACAGCGTGTACGGATAAGGTGAGTTACCGTCGATAAGTTTGTTGGGACAGAAAAGTCAACGATAGGTACGATTTTTATCACAAGTAAGAGATAGACTGAATATTGGGAGCGGCCGTAAGGAATTAAGAACACACACAGACGGATAAGAGTCACGAGGTGGGAAGTGGTAACCGCCTATGGACATCCGCAATACCAGGGGTCCAGAGATGTGTTGCCAGCCTTTTTATTAGTATAATTTTTTTAGCTAAAAGATTCCCAAGTCATATCGTGTTTTTTTATGACAATAAGGGACCAGACGTGCAGGACGTACAGCTGATAGTAATTGATACGCCCTGCCCATTACAATGCACTGCGCTCAAAATTCTTGAAAAACCCAAAAATTCTGAGCGGCCCTACAATTGCAATTACCTTGAGACTCAATTTCACTAGGTACGGCGACACACCGAAACACAGTAATGTTTACACATTACTGCTTAAGGGCAGAAAAAGGCGTCGTTGTAGTACTCATAAATTAGCCGGCATCCTGTGCACAGGAGCCTTCGACTGGGAAAACTGCAGTCGAGCATTGTACGAGGTAAAAAGTTCCTCGCAAAATGTGCGATTGTAGAATGCCAGATGAATTTTGGAATTGCTGCATATGTCTTACAATATCCGAAGCATTGCTAGGGTGCAACGCAGAGCAGCTAGAATTGTCGGGGACCCAGTGCTCTGTGAACGGCTGGATCACTTGGCGTTGCGTAAAGATATCGCTTCATTGTGTGTCCTCTATGATTGGGAGTTTTCCGAAGAGCTGTTTCACCTGATTCCTGCCGCCGAATTCCACCTTCACACTACACGCCACAAGTTAGGATATCATCCCGACCATCTGGATGTGTGGTGGTCCTCCACAGTGCGGTTTGCAAGGAGCTTTCTTACACGTTCTACAAAGCTGTGGAATGAACTTCCTTGTGCGGTGTTTCCGGGACGATACGACGTGGGTACCTTCAAAAAAAGCGCGTACACCTTCATTAAAGGCCGGCAACGCTACTGTCATTCCTCTAGCATTGCAAGAGAATGTGTGCGGCGGTAATTACGTAAGACCAGGTGACCCGTACGCTCGTTTGTCCTACTTTTCCATAAAAAAAGGGTGCACAGCAATGTAAAGTATATATAGGCGACTATTACTTATAATTTATATTTATGTTGTGCTTCTTAGAACATTGTTATAATACACGTAATGTCATCAAAGAATATTAATTCCATACAAGTCTGATTAGCATGTCGGTTACCTAACGACCGGCGGCAGACGAGCATCACGACATAAGGCACGCGACACACGCACCTGCGACACGACAGTGTGCTCGTGCCCTTAGCGTCGTGACGCACACAACGCACTATTTATTCATATTGTTATTAAATTATAATTTAGAATCATTTGATTTATTCGGCTTTCTTTGTTGCTTACATTGATAATGTTTATAAAATCTCCAACTAGTTAATTATTAACTACACATATATATAAAATACACAGCGGTTTTTAGAGGTAGTTTTAAATATAAGGCGACTAAGTGGAGTGGGAGGCTCCTTTGCACAGGATGCCGGCTAGATAATGGGTACCACAACGGCGCCTATTTCTGCCATGAAGCAGCAATGTGTAAGCATTACTGTGTTTCGGTCTGAAGAGCGCCGTCTTAACATCTTATGTCTCAAGGTGACGAGCACAGGTTTTGAGGAAGGTTTTAATATACATATAATTGGTTAAGTTTTTGTATCGGTGAAAAATAAGCTGCCTGGGAGGTTTTCGTTGAAACGCTGCCTAAGCCCTTTGAGATATAACAAAATACTGTATGGTGGAATCTTATTTCTAGAATTGTGGTCTATAGAAAAGTCCGCGATAACATTTAAGTAAGAACCTAAGCTTTAGTCAAGTTAAACAATTTCAATATTAAATAGTTCAACTTAGATTAGTTTAAGTTATCACTTTTGTCGGGGGAGACGTATACTTTTTTTCTATTATAAGACTACTTACAGTTACCCCCTTATTCATAATAGTTTGCTAACTTAAAGCATTGCAAATTCTCACTTTGTCTTCTTCTATTGACCTAAGTCAGAATGAGAAAAAACACTCCTTTACGGCTCTTTAAAGTTAGCGGACCATGATGAATAAGGGGGTTAGTCTACAATAACTGTTTGTAGACCACACAGCAAGTTCCTCTTCGATTCTTCTCGTTATTGTTAAAAAAAATATAATATATTTTTTCAAAATTAGTACCTACCTCGAGTCCTTAATTGAATGTCTATTAATATATATAATACTAATAAAAATACTTTATTTTATTTTTTTACACTCACTGCAAATAACTTAAATTACTAAATATTAATTATATAATACTAATTATTTACATCTTTTTATCGTTAATTGTAATAATAATAACATTGAAAAACGGATTTGCATTGATATTAAAAGGGGTGGGGTATCCCGAAACTAGTTATTAGTCAGTGATTCCCTCGACAAATGACAATGGCAAACGACACAGACTAGCTATAGTTTACTATATACTAGCTGATGCCTACGAGTTCGTTCGCGATGATAAAGGGTTTTTAAAAATAATAAGCCGACGAACTGTATAGCCGAGTGGTTAGAGATCCTACCTACTATGCTAGAGGTCCCGGTTTCGAATCCTGGTAGGTGCAAGTCAGATCATCGACGTGAATTTAAGTTTTTCACAAATCCCAGTAGCCTATGTATGTCCTTTCCCAAGCTCTAGTCTATCGTTGTACCAAATTTCATCAAAATCGGTTCAGTAGCTACGGGCGGTGTAAATGCGTAACAAACTAACTTACATTGACGCTTATAATATTAGTAAAGATCTGCCAGACAAAAGTCGAAACGTAGCCAACGAAAATGAATTTAACAAAATATTAAGAAACTTATAAGAAAAGTGCTACTACGCTATTTATCATTTCGTTGACGATAAATAAATAAAAATATGGATCCTCCTACTACAGTCCGCTGTTCAGATCAAATTATGTCACCCAAAGTCAAAGTCAAATTAACACTATCCAATTAGTCTTAAACTAAGCGCTTTTGAATCGTCACTACAAATATTTCTTTTAAATGACAGAATTTACCATATTTTCGTAAAAAGTTGAGCTCGTGAGAAGAATGTTAATCCATAATAGTACCTGGTACAATCACTTACTCAAAATGTTATATTTAAGGAATGTATTTATGGAATTGCAATAAATTGAAATTGAAAATTTACATATTATGTAAATTCTCTTTACCAATCTTATCACAAGACGCCGTTAGCAGCTTTTAAATACAAGGCATTCGATTTATACTTACTTACTGATTTACAGTCTGTAGAAGAGGATGGTTTCTCTCTGTTTAGAATTTCAGTTTATGTAATGAGATGAAACTATATATAGATATAATTAGTGTTGTTCCAACAAGTACTATAAATTGATAGGGTAAAACGACCTATTATTGTCCATCTAGTATACCATCCATATTAAAATATAAATAGGCTGTTCTAGATTCCGTGTTTGGTTGAAATACTAACCATAATATTTACTATTATGTATGTACAAAAAAACAGATTTTTAGTACTGCTTCTATTTTATGTGGAATATTTGGATCAACCTTTTGCAATATTTTCCACGGAAGCCAAGTGGTTGGAATCTTTTATAAATTTTTCCACGAATAGGAGATAAGGCTGAATAATCAATACATTTTGATAAAGTATCGAATCACAGTACCTGTATAAATAGAAAAACTACTAACAGTGTATATAAAAAAATCGAATAACGGTTTCTCATTAATCATTATATAGCTGACCCAACTAACTAGCTAACCTAACCTAACCTTATGCTCATTAGTTAATAAATACTTATTGACTTATTTAACAAGATATCTATTTATCAACACGTAAAAAATTTTACCGAATTTAGTACTTTTAGCAAATAAAATTTTATTGCTTACTAGCTGGCCCAGCAAACGTTGTATTGCCACATAAAAAATATATGGCAATATTTTATTAAAATTAGATTTATTTATTATATTTTTTATCAATATTTGTTAATTAAACTTGTATAAAATCAATGTTCTAATAAGCATTAATGTATAACAAGAGACTTGATCTTGCAGACAAACTGTCCAAACAGTTTACGGGACTATGTTAGCTTTTAAGATTCTTTCTGTAAATGATTAATAGTATAAATAAATAAATAATAAATAAAAATATAAAGTGATGAGAGAAAATCAATAATTAAATTAATGTTTGTTTTTTCCTCCTGAGAAAGTTAGAAAGATATAAAGATTCTAATTAGTTATTAATTTAAACTATTTTTTCAATTTGATTTCTAAACGACGGGGGATACATCAAATAAAAAACAAAATTGTTGTTTTTATTTAATTCCGTGCATTTTCATATTTATTCACCTCTTAAACCTTCTATGGACATGATACAAACAATTCAAGCCCAAAATTAGCCAAACAGGTCCAGCCGTTATCGAGTTTTAGCGAGACTAAAGAACAGTTATTCATTTTTATATAAAGCGTGTCCCAAACTTATGGGACATGAAGGGAAAGTACCTTATACAGACAATTCGATAGATAGCATTGATTATTCGTAAATAAGTACCCACTTCATAATTAAAATACTTTATAGCATAGTTTTTTTTACTTTAAAAGCACAAAACAAACAGAATTGTTCCATATCATATCGAGTATTCACCATAAAATTATAAGAAAATCAAAAGGCAGCGGACTCATTAAAAGATTAGCGATTTGCGTAAGACAGGAGGGATCACATTTTGAGCATTTAATTAATTAATTTACAAAAAAATACCCACTTAATTGACTACTTTCTCATTTATTATATTTATATATTATATTTATTAGAAGATCGTTGAATGCAGAATTACTAACTTTTAAAAATAAGATAAAGTCTTCTTTCAGTAAAATACCCTATCTACGATATTTAAGGTACTTTCCCTTCATGTCCCATAACTTTGGGACACCCTGTATATAGATTTTCTTCTAATGAAAGTAACCAACATTGCGGCGTTTTACCCTATCCTCACACCATTGACACAACTTACCTTGCCATTATGCCAATTAGCAGCAAAATGAAACCGACGTGTAAATGTGCTGACATTTCTAACTCTTAATAATATTTACGACTAATAAATGTTTACCAAATAGTCTAAGGAAGTCGTTAGTGCAACGAATGGTGTTATGTGCGGCGAAAATCGCTTGCACGTTTTTATTTTGCTCATTACCTGCAGCTAATTTCTTGTTTTCTCTTCAGGCGATTTACGACCTTCTGTCGAGTTGTGGTTTATGAAGCAAAAACTTTCATAATATGTGTATTAAATTATTTATTTTAAGAGTTCAGTACTCCTTGAGAAACCTCCAGTAGCTGTGTGTCATCTTTATACATGAAATTTCATGTCACCTAGACTACTGAACGCGTTTTAATCAAATTTTGCACACTGTGCTCAGTTTTATTTTATGGAATAGGAGGACAAAGGAATGTACGGGTCACTGGTGTTAAGTGATCACCGCCCCACTCATTCTCTTGCAACTCCAGAGGGATCACAGGAGCGTTGCCGGCCGGTTGCGGCCGTAATTGATACGCCCTGCCCATTACAATGCAGTGCCGCTCAGGATTCTTGAAAAACCCAATAATTCTGGCTGGTACTACAATTGCGCTCGTCACCTTGGGACATAAGATGTTAAGTCTCATTTGCCAACTAATTTCACCAGCTACGGCGCCCTTCAGACCGAAACACAGTAATGTTTACACATTACTGCTACACGGCAGTAATACGCGCCGTTGACCAATAATCTAGCCAGCATCCTGTGCAAAGGAGCATGGATGGTACTTATTACACCACTAACGTTTTAACTAATTTTATATCTTAATAAAAAAGTGTAGTTAAATCCGTGGTGTGAAGACGAGGAAAAAACAATTTCTATCCTTAATCATTCGCTATCTAAACTATCGAGAATGTCGATATCATGAGAATAGAAATTGACACATCACTTATAATATCAATTACCAACAGGGTGTAGTAAAACCCTTGGTGTGACCACGAGGAATAAAAATTACTCGTAGTCACACTGGTGTGACAAACTGGTGTGACCACGACTCGTGAATGGTGCAGAAATAGGCGCCGATGTCGTACCCATAATCTAGCCGGAATTCTGATTTGAAATAATATTTTGATGCTTTGTGCCGCGCTTTGCAGTAGTTACCTTAGCAATTACCATCAGCTGAACCTCCTGCTCATCCCGTCCCTTTTTGTCTCAAGAAAAGCTATTAGTTTTGTATATTCAATCTTATCCCAATCACCATCTATGTCTGATCTCTACATAAACAAAAGATCTCAACACCTCAACGCCTGAAAAAGTACACAAAATAGGAAAAAAAAAACATTTTTAACTGTAGTTGTACATAAACATTATAATGACAGTCATTTGTTTGAGTCGCAGAGTGTGCACAAAGATTACGAAATAAGTATCACATGTAGCAGCCCAGATGCGAACCAAGGAATTAGTATAATGCGTACAAATTTGTATTGCGCGAAGCCAGCGACCGCAAACCGTCCTAAAACGCAATTTTTCACACTCCAAAACAAATATGTGTAACTAAAATTACTTTTTTACACAAAAACCGTTAGTCATGTGAACGGAACACTATTAATTCATATTAGTGTTCTATTTTTGAGATTCAAAAATGTGCGTTGGAGGGATAGTGTAATTAGATAGGCCGCGGTTGGCTTTGAAATTTGAACGCTAGTCCACTCGTCGCTTGATATTCCAGAATGTTCTTTTAAAAAATTAAGATTTATTTTTAAATGTTTGTTATTAATATGATTGTATGTAAAAATAGAAGTGTGTATTAGTTTTGTTATAGGTTTATATAGTATAACAGTTATAATATAACTCTATCGATAATTTCGTGCTGGAGACATAGCAATAGTATTGCGTTGGTTCAACAGAACTCTAAAATAGCCCATGTGATATATACACAAAGTATATATAGATCGTAGATTTTTTTATGATAATAAGGACGAGATGAGCAGGACGTTCAGCTGATGGTAATTGATTCGCCTTGCCCATAAGAATGCAGCGCCGCTCAGGATTCTTGAAAAACCCAAACTTTTGTGCGGCACCACAGATAGAAACAGTAATTTTTACAGCAGAAATAGGCAGCGTTGTGTTACCCATAATCTAGCCGGCATCCTGTGCAATGGAGCCTCCCTCTGGATAGATAGTCTGTGACAGCTTTAAACTCATCGAAGAAAATAACGGTGAACTGTTACCCTCTATTTTCAGCAACGCACGCACACTAAAACAAAGTGACATACGTATCGCGAGTTTAAGACGTAGCTTTACATGCGTTGCCTAACAGGTCGAGGCTATATCTAGACGTATAAATTATATAAATAATGCCCCAAAGTAATATATAGCCTTAGACAGACAGACAGACAGACGGATGGACGCTAAACAAAGTGATCCTGTAAAGACTTTATATTTTCCTTTTGAGATATGGAACCTAATAACTATTAAAACTGTAACTCATTGTACATTCATATTTATTGTAGGGAAAAAAAAACATACCAAAACTTTTCTACAATTTCCAACTTAAACGATTTCTGATTATTACCAGTTACTAGATTATGTGTACCACAACGGTGCCTATTTCTGCCGTGAAGCAGTAATCTGTAAGCATTACTGTGTTTCGGTCTGAAGGGCGCCGTAGCTAGCGAAACTACTGGGCAAATGAGACTTAACATCTTATGTCTCAAGATGACGAGCGCAGTTGTAGTGCAATTTAGTATTATTTGGGTTGTGCAAGAATCCTGAGTGGCACTGCATTGTAATGGGCAGGGCGTATCAATAACCATCAGCTGAACGTCCTGCTCGTCTTGTCCCTTATTTTCATAACAAAAAATCTATTTCATGCAGTTATTAAACTTATGGTTTGAGTGACAAGATACAAGCCATTGTCTTTTGTATAAGCCTATCTCAAATCTAGGGTTTGCAATATCTTCAATAAACAAGTCTAAAAATATCTCCAGATATGTTAATGATAAGTTATTGCTGTCAGATATCAAATATTTTGCGCGTATTAAAGCCTACAGTTTTCATTTGTTCACTGTTTAATATTTTTTTTGCCTGCAAAGCCTTATTCTATGTTAAACGTGGTCTGTTACCTTGTCCTTAAAGGAATATCATAAAAGTTATTCTGTTTCAGTCATGACATGCACTTTTATACAGTATGCAGGGGCGTGCATTGTTTATAGGCAATAAGGCAAAACCTTAATAAGAACCAGTGGGAGGCTCCTTTGCGCAGGAAGCCTGCTAGATTATGGGTACCACAACGGCGCCTTTTTCTGCCGTGATGCAATACTGTGTAAACATTACTGTGTTTCGGTCTGAAGGGCGCTGTAGCTAGTGAAATTACTGGGCAAATGAGACTTAACATTTTATGTCTCAATGTGACGAGCGGAATTGTAGTGCCGCTAAGAATTTTTGGGTTTTTCAAGAATCCTGAGCGGCACTGCATTGTAATGGGTAGGGTGTATCAATTACCTTTAGCGGAACGTCCTGCTCGTATCGTCCTTTATTTTCATTCAAGTCTCATTTGCCCAATAATTTCACTAGCTACGGCGCCCTTCAGACAGAAACACAGTAATGCTTACATATTACTGCTTCACACCGGAAACTAGACGGCATCCTGTGCAAAGGAGCCTCCCACTGGTTACAATAAACAATGCTTTTTTAGGCCATAGAGTTTAGACTTTCGTAAAGACTCAATGAGTATGGACTTAAGTCAGTGATCGTGGCCGTAAGAATGACACATAAAAGTTGAGGAGTAAAAAAAATATGTATGATCTATGACAGGAATTTGTGACAAGACAAGAGAAAGTAGTATACATCTTATTAATGATCTATGTTTAATACACGTTTAAGTTGATTGTATATTTATTCAACGAGTCATAAATTGAGATCGGATACGTTAAAGAGGATACGATATTTGTTTTCCTAATGACAGCCATTACATTCTGATGAGTATCAAATGATGTTAATATAAGAGTTAAGAGGAACAATTATTTAATTTTTAATAAAACTGGTTTTGGTTACAGTTGTGTTGTAAAGAAATGATTGACTGTGTGAAGTTTTTGGGCGTAAAAATTATTTAAACATTAATTTAACATCACAAGAACCTGTTTAATATTCTTTCTCAATATCTCATTACATTATCACATATGATTTTCTTAGATATTTTATACTAGCATCTTGCTGATAGACAACCGATGAAAATAGGCTAGGTTTATTAGTTTTTTTTTATGAAAGTCACTGAGTAACTGATACGCCCTGCCCATTACAATACAGTGCCGCTCAAGATTATTAAAAAACCCAAAAATTCTGAGCGGCACTACAATTGCACTTGTCTCACTTTGAGACATAAGATGTCAAGTCTCATTTGCCCAGTAATTTCACTAGATACGGCGCCCTTCAGACCGAAACACAGTAATGTATACACATTACTGCTTCACGGCAGAAATAGGCGCCGTTGTGGTACCCATAATCTAGCCGGCATCCGGTGAACAGTGGGAACTTAGTGTGCGTAACAAGCTACGACTTACACTAGCGATTTGTGAGACACTTTGTGTTAGTATGTGTAAATTGCCCAAAATAGAGGTCAACTATCAACCTCAATTAATGTCGACGTTTTGACAGCTGTCTATCTACAGCTATACATGTTCTAAGTTTAAATTCATTGGAATACCGCCCCACAATTTTCAAAACGATTCAATCATAATACAAAATACATACAAACATAAATACATTTCTTTGGCGAGCAATTAATAATTTAATTAATTTATCTTGGGATAATATAATCGATCTTTTTCAGACTAACTTTATGTCAGCTAGGAAGGACCATGTAAAGCCGGCGTTTCTTTAATCAGTATTAGGTTACACTTAATCTTGTGTTTTAACTGCTTAAATTCTGTAATTATTTTAAATTTCCATTGTATTTTAGTTGTATACTATATAGGCTTGCATATCATATAGGAAATTAGGCAGATCTACCTTGTTATGAACCTAAATAAATATAACACTAGTGTTAAAGTTAATTTTTTTTATGGAATAGGAGGACAAACGAGCGTACGGGTACCTGGTGTTAAGCGATCACCGCCGCCCACAATCTCCTGCAACACCAGAGGAATCACAGTAGCGTTGCCGGCCTTTAAGGAAGGTGTACGCGTTTTTTTTTTGAAGGTACATGTCGTATCGTCCCTGAAACACCGCACAAGGAAGCTCTTTCCACAGCTTTGAAGTACGTGGAAGAAAGTTCCTTGAAAACCGAACTGTGGAGCACCGCCACACATCCAGGTGGTGGGGATGATATCCTAACTTGTGGTGATAATTTAGTTTAATTTAATTCCGTTATTTTATAACCAACCTTCTATTGAAAAAACACACATAATTTTTCTTTACGCTAGATACTAGATACCTAGGTACGATAAGCAATCTTTGTATATATTCCACAGCTCAACTACGACTTGTTAGATCCACAGTGCCTACCTTGCTAGAAAACGAATGCACGCCCCTGCTTTAGTGTTTATTCCTATTCTTGATTTTAATTACTAACTAATTCTAGTAGGCTTCATAAGATATATAATAGCTTTAAGGGTAAATGTATACACTTCTATAATAAAGTTCCAGCCACTGTTCAGGTATTATCTATAAATAAATTTAAATGTTTTATAAAAAAAATGGCTCTGTCGTTAATCCTATTACTCCACTTCTGAATATCTAAATGATCGGACAGCCTGGGACTAGATTGTGATTATTTTATAGCGATAGAAATGACTACACAATATTGCATATTTTTTATTGGAAAGAGCGCAAAAAAGAATGCTGGGAGAGTTTCTTGCGCCGCTTCTGCTCTCGAACAGCGCCATTTGTTTTCGAAGCGGTAGTAGTTATTAGAAAAAAAATCTAAAGGAATCAATTTTGAGAAAATAAATGCCTTTTATGCCTTTTAATTATTCCGTAGCTACAGGGTATGACCTATAATAATTGGCTCACATTTACATAAAATAACATATCTTATATCTTAAAACGAGCAATTCTTGTATATATATATAACCTGAATCTCGGAAACGGCACCAAACGTTTTTAATGAAATTTAATATACAGATAGTTTCGGGGACAAAAAATCGATCTAGCTAGGTTTCAATTGAAAAAAAAAATTAGTTTTATCCCTGTATTGAGAAACAGCTACAGTAACATTAGAATATCAAGGTAAATTTCGCCACTATATACAAGACTGTAAAAATTTGTTATTTTTTTAAAGTGATAACCCTTACTTCTAGGATTAATACACAAATAAAATTTGAAAACAAAATAATATGAACGATACGAGACTCGAATCCACGACCTCTGGCGTTCCGTGCCAGTGCTCTCCCAACTGAGCTAACCGTTCGAGTGACGTATCGTCAAAAAATCTTGTATGCTTTGTTCAATTCTCAGGTTGTGGTTTCATCTGCAGGATCTACTTTACAGTTGATAACCTACTCAACGCCAATATTTTTTTGCATATTAGGAAATTGACTTAAGATGTCGCTCTTGCAAATCTAAACAAATTGTTATGTTTTTAAAGTGATAACCCTCACTTCTAGGTTTAATACACAAATAAAATTTGAAAACAAACTTTAATGAACGATGTGATTTTAGGGACATTGGGTGATCCGGAAAGCAGAAGACCTCGGTTCGAATCCAGATGTCGATTAGTTTTTTTTTATTTTTATTCAAGTTTTGTACATTCTTAAAAAGCCGAGCAAGCCTCGGTCGTCCGTATATTTAACATAATATAAGATAGCTTATAGCTATTGTTCTTTCTAATTAAAAAATAAATAAATATAATAATCACACAAACTAAACTGTAACCTACTCTCATAGTATTAACTACATTTTCAATTACCGTAATACTATTTTCAATATTCGTACTACATACATATACAACCACTACTTTGCTCCGAAAAGTAAAACAAATACAAAACAAAAGTAAACAAAGACAATTTTAAGTGTATCGTAAAACAATTTAATGATTTATGTGTGATTTTAACAGACGTGACAACGTGCTAAGTTGAAGTGTTTACGTGACATCTTGCTTAGTGCTGGGATTAAGTTATTGTTAAGTTTACGCGATCCTCCCTAATGATTCGGTACAATAATATTAAATTCACATAGATATATGAAATATAGACATTTTATCAAAAAGTATTCATACTCATAACATTATAATAAATAAACATTGGTTCTTGTTCAGCTGATGGTAACTGATACGCCCTGCCCATTACAATGCAACGCCGCATTTATTTTTTATTTGAAAAACCCAAAATTTCTGAGCGGCACTACAACTGCGCTCGTCTCCTTGAGACATGAGATGTTAAGTCTCATCTGCCCAGTAATTTCACTAGCTACGGTGCCCTTCAGACCGAAACACAGTAATGCTTACACATTACTGCTTCACGGCAGAAAAAGGCGCAGTTGTGGTACCCATTATCTAGCCGGCATCCGGTGCAAAGGAGCCTCCCACTGGTTCGATGATTTAGTGACAACGGGAACCTATAATTATGTCTTCGCGGTCTGATCGGTTTTTTATGGAAGAGGAGGAAAAAAATTCATTGTAATAAAGAAGGTATTAAATACAATCAATGAAAATATTATTATTCCGCATAATTTAGGTAAGAACGTGTTATTCAGTATTAATAAATTATTTTTATACAATTAGAGAGATTTTTTTTTAATTGAAATGATGTATTGAAATGTATTTTATTCTCTACCATTGCTTGTGGTTTAGTAGACATACGAGTTACTAATCTACATAGTTGACCAGCTAACGTCAGTGTGTCGAATTTGCGTGACGGTGTGCTCGCGCATCGAAAAAATCGTTCTGATAATTTTTCCCTGACGCGCCAAAACAAGTAAAACTTCATAAAATTGGTATATTTTTTTGCTCATAGTAAATTATATTTTATTTTCCTTGTAGTAGTTGTATTTAAAGTTCAAGTATTTTGCTTTTTTAATGGAAAACGAGCGTAAGGTGTTAAAGTGGTCACAGCAATCAAGCACACAATCTCTTGCAACACAAGAGGAGTCACAGGCGCGTTGCCGACTCTTAAGGAAGATGTACACGCTTTTTTTGAAGGTACCCATGTCGCATCGTCCCGAAAACACCGCACAAGGTAGTTCATTCCACAGCTTTGTGGTACTTGGAAGAAAGCTCTTTGAAAACCGCACTGTGGAGGACCGCCACACATCCAGATGGTGGGGATGATATCCTAACTGTATCCATATTCTGCAAACTCTGTCTATATCACAATATCTATAGATCTATATTACATTGAATTAATATAAAACATGTTAATTCTCGCAAACGAGTGGCACGTGACAAACAATAGCCGACACGGTCTTACCTCCTCCTCTCCCTTACGTATTTTGCACAATAACAGCATTGTTATAAATCTATTCTTCAATTAATTTATGTTTGATGAGTGACAGCTGTTAGTAGTTTATGAGTTTCTATAGCTGGTATTATAGTAGGTGCTACAAGTTTAATTCGAAAAATATATTTATTAATTTAGGCAGGGGTGAGTCATTCTGCATTTTAATGCACCCTCACGTCTTTACCTTTAGGTACGAAAACATTATAACGCATGTGCAGAACTCTCAAGATAAGCGATAGGTTGTAGGAAACTCCAGTCATCTATCAACCGCCCCTATTTCCGCCGTGAAGCAGTAATGTGTAAACATTACTGTGTTTCGGTCTGAAGTGTGTCGCAGCTAGTGAAATAACTGGTGAAATGAGACTTAACATCTTGTGTCTCAAGATGACAAGCGCTATTGTAGTGCCGCTCAGGTATTATGGGCTTTTCAAGAATCCTAAACGACACTGCACTGTAATGGACAGGGCGTATCAATTGCCATCAGCTGAACGACTTGTTTGTCTTCCCGTATTTTCATAAAAAATATCTAAACTACAATATCATACAAAGGTAAAGTTGTGAGGTTTTAGGGCGTAATAAAGGATAGAATGAACCGATTTTGAAAATTTTGTTACCAATAGAAGGCCACGTTGTTTGTGATTATCCCAGGTTGTATAATATCCGAAAAATTAAAAGACTTTTTCGTGGCAGATGGATTTGCAAAGTAAGTCGGAGAGAAACAGTCGAAGTTATACCTTTCTTACGAACGCTGACTTAATACTGAGAGATATATGATTGTTTTTGTGTATATATATAGTGTTTATACTTAAGAAGAGTTATTAGTTTTTGGCCATTCTTTCGATTGGCATCATAAGAGTAGGGGTGTTTTTTTTTACATTTCAGTCGGTTCGATTCCCAGACGAGCAAGTAATTTTTAGAAAATCTTTGAATGCAGAAGTACTAACTTTTAAAAATAACATAAAGTCTACTGTCAGTAAAATAGCCTATCTTCGATATTTAAGGTACTTTCTCTTCATGTCCCATAACTTTGGGACATCCTGTATATATTGTATTAACAAAACATACGTAAACATTACATCTAGGTACCTAATTCGGTAAAATAAGTAGGCAATTATTTCTTCTGTCAGTTATGGCGTTGTCAGATTGGACTTCTACGATACAGCCACAAGTAAAAAGCTTAGGCTGAGTTGAAGTCTAGTTCATTCTAGATCGGAAAGGACTTGTACCGAAGACTTAAGGATTCAAAGATAGTGCTCCATTTTGCCACATATTTGCCTTTGTGCCACACATAATCGAACAATATGCCACAGAAGTAACGCCTTGTAACACCAGAAGAATCACAGGAGCGTTGCCGGCCTTTAAAGAAGGTGATCGCGCTTTTTTTAAGGTAACCATGTCGTATCGTCCCTGAAACACCGCACAAGGATGCTCCTTCCACAGCTTTGTAGTACATGGAACAAAGCTCCTTGAAAACCGCACTGTGGAGGACCGCCACACATCCAGATGGCGGGGATGATATCCTAACTTGTGGCGTGTCGTGTGAAGGTGGAATTCGGCGGCAGGAATCAGTTTAAACAGGTCTTCTGAACACTCCCCGTGATAAATGCGGTAGAAGACACACAATGAAAAGACTTCTCTACGCAGCGCCAAGTGATCCAGCCGTTCACAGAGCACTGGGCGATAATTCGAGCTGCTCTGCGTTGCACACGGTCAAATGGATCGAGCAGATACTGGGGTGCGCCAGACCAGCGATGACAGCAATACTCCATGTGCGGCCGGACCTGCGCTTTGTAGAGAGCTAGAATGTGGGCCGGCTTGAAGTATTGCCGTGCTCTATTAATGACGCCCAGCTTCTTCAAAGCCAATTTGGCTTTGCCCTCCAGATGGCCACAGAATTGGCAATCGATCGAGATTTCTAGACCCAGTATTCCGATACTAGGCCAGGCTTTAGAGGCTGAGGCTAGGGAAGTGTTGTTGAAGAGCGGTGATACGACAAATGGTTTTTTTTTTGGGTTCTGGGGGTTAAATTGGACAAGGTTCAATTTACCTCATTCCGTGACCTTCTCAAGAGAGGACTCAATAGAAGACGCAAGTTTCTCCCGGCGCTGGTCGACGATTTCCCGAGAGAGTATTTATCAGTAGGTCAAATTAATTCGTATACAACGCATACTTCGTACTGACAAATAATAAATAAAGTGTGTGTAGTGCAATAGTTACGTTCTGAGACAGCTTGTATATGTAACCTATGTGTTATAATACTTATTCCTTGAACCCCATCTTATGTGTTTCAGAACTTTATTATGCATAAAGCAATTAAAATAAGTATTGACCTTGCTAACTAGCATATAAAATAATTATAAATACTGTAAATATTCATAAAACATATTAAATTATAAATATAGCGATACAATCGTTGGCATAATTATGCGCTGTCGAACATGAGGGTGAAAGCTTTCAAGAAAAGTAGTGTGAATAATAATTTTCAATAACATGCGAAGTATAACAAGAGCTGATGAAATCGCGTGTGGAGGGTTCTTTGACTCCTGAAAGACGTAACCTGCGACCTTGACCCGCAGCTGAATATTTACCCAGCTCCTGGCTCGAATTTTGACCCCACAATTATTAAAGTGAAACTTTTATTACATTGCCACCAAGATTTTCGTCCATCTATCGCATGTCGCATTACAGAGGGCCGCGGAATAGAAATTAGTTGAATCATTAATTTCGATTACTGCTTTCAAGTCACGTTGGGCTAGTAGTTACCGAGAGTTAAATGTGGGGTTTGAACCCACACTCCCTAAAAAGGTTTTTTTATTGTATTATTATTTTTTTCGTTTATTATGCTTAAATTAATAAGTTATTTTGTGAAAAATGTTTCACATCATGGTTTTATAAAATCACAGAAATGCTCTTTTTCTAAGAGTCATCTTATTGTATTTGTACGCATATTAACTTTAATAAAATCTGTCAAGTCACGTTATCTTACGCCTTATAGTATTTCAAAATGGTGCAATGAGTTGAACGCAGTATTTAAAACAAACTACAACTCTCCCGCCCGCATATTTATATTTAGGCAAAGGTTTCAAATCAATACAAGGCAATTTCCGAGGATGGAATCAGGTCTTAAAAGCTGACAACGCTCCTGTGATTCCTCCCTAGTTTCAGTGTGGGCGGCGTTGGCAACTCACCACCCCAAAACCCGCTTACAATTCTATTCTATAAAAGAAAACTTGAACCTCAAAAATTCTTATATAATTTATACGTCTAGATAAAGTCTCTTGCTGGCAGACAACCGATAGAAACAGGCCAGGAACATTAGTTTAGTGTGCGTGACAAAACTACGTCTTACACTCACGATTTGTACGACACTTTGTGTTAGTGTGCGTGAATTGCTCAAAAGAGGTTAGTTCTAAAGTTTATTTTTAAATACGTTTTCGCAGCTGTCATAGTCTATCTAGACGCATAGAAGATCTGAGGAAAAGATGATTAAAATAAGCAGAAGAGTTTAGTAAGAATGCATTGTTTATTTTGGATCGGATGTGGGTCGAACCGTCGGTCGCGAACATGTCTGAACAAGCTGGAGGTCGAAACACCATATGATGGGGTTCCCACGACCGCGGGGGGCTCTGCCACGCGTTGAGGTCAATGATTGGTCGCCAATTAATACTAAAAAAATATCCCCATGTGGCAATTAACACGTGGTATAAAGATGTTAAATCTCTTTGAAAGGTTGAATTATCTTTGTTTAGAAACATACTTAACTCTATATATTTCATCATAAAATCTACAATGCAATGGCAATAATATTAGTTTTATTTTCAATCATAACGTATATATATATCCTTATGTAATAAATATATAAGATTTTGGATTTTTTTATTGCTTTTGAGTAGCTGTTGCCCGCGATTTCGTCCGGATTTACCATTGTAATCATATTAGTTGGTGTTCGAATGGTGTCAATTAACAAGTACTATAGGTGCAAGACAACCTTATATTTAACACAATATGCATACTTAAACATATTTACCATATAAATGTTTCCACCTCGGGAGTCAAACCCGGTAAAACTGAAGTGGTAATTGGGCAGGGCACATAGGTCGACGAAGCGATGACCACTGGTGCAGTAAAGTTCTTGAATGGCGAACATGTACTGGAAAACATAGTGTTGGTAGGCCCCCCACAAGATGGGCCGACGATCTGGTCAAGATCGCCGGAGTAGGTTGGTTCCGATCAGTCCACGTGTCCTGACGCGAGTTTAACATTTTATACCCATCCTAAAAAAGTGTTCAACGCCGCTAAAGAAGTTTTCACCTCAAAAATAGTAAACAGTATTTATAGCAAGACGAATAAGAAAGTCAAAAGTCTTGGCTCAGAAATATAACAAAGTGGACTGACATCAAGACAGTCCAAGAGATATTTCCCTAAGCGATGGACAAGGAAAAGTTTATGCAGCTGACTGGAGACCTCTACTAATGGAGGGGCACATGAAGAAGAGCAAAAGTTTATAATAATATAATTCTTGCTATAAAAATTTGTATCTAATAGTTCTATATTCTCCTTCTATATATATATTCTCCTGTTACAGTATTTGTAAATCTATTTCTTATATTGTATTTTGGTTTAAGCTAATAAAAGCCATAAAATGCATTTTTTTTTTCTCAATATTGATTCCTTTAGAATTCTTTCTGATATCATTTCTAATACTACTACCGCTTCGGAAACAAATGGCGCTCTGAGAGAGAAGAAGCGGCGCAAGTAACTCTCCCAGCATGCCTGTTTTTGCGCTCTTTTTAATAAAAATATACAATATTGTACTGTCATTGCTATTGCTATAAAATAATCATAATCTAGTCCCAGGCTGTCCGTTCACTTAGATATTCAGGTGTGGAGTAGTAGGATTTACGACAGAGCCATTTTTTTTTAGAGAATGCCTGAACAGTGGTAATGGTCTCGTTACCAATCTAAATAAATATTAATAAATAGCATTTATAGCAAGACTAATTATTAATCTGAATTCATAATATAATTATTGGTTCGTACAAGGTTAAATTATTTGTAATAGCATTCTCCCGCTCAGTAAACTCATACGTGGCTGAGCGTGTGAATTTTTACAATGACCTTGAAAAATACATAACTGTATTCCTTTTTTCTATAAGTTTACTAAATTTGATATAACAGTTTTAATACGTTCTAAATAAGGTAAAGTTCTATGTATCTATATAGTCCATTATAAATTATGATTCAAGATTTTATTCTACCTTTAAATGTAATTTGTTTTCCAGTAGTAGCGAGTACCAATTACAGTAAAATCTAATATATAAAATTCTCGTGTCATGGTGTTAAACTTTGAACTCCTCCGAAACGGCTTGACCGATTCTCATGAAATTTTGAGTGCATATTGGGTAGGTCTGAGAATCGGACATCTATTTCTCATCCCCCTAAATGTTAAGGGTGGTCCACACGAATTTTTTTTTAATTTGTTTGATTATGAGTCAGCATTAAAAAATACATACAACTTCAAAATTTTAACCCATCTACGATCAACGGTTACTTTTGTATCGCGATTTTAATATCGGCAATACAACGTTTGCTGAGTCAGGTAGTAATTTTATAATATTGGCTCTTAGATCATTTATAGATAGACTGTGACAGCTGTGAAAACGTCGGAAAAAATTGAGGTTGATATTAACCTGTATTTTGAGTAAACACCAACACATAGTGACATAGAAATCGAGAATGTAAGACGTAGTTATATCACGCACACTAAAGTAAAACTGGCCAGTTTTCATCGGTTGTCTGACAGCAAGAAACTCTATCTAGACGTTAAAATTATCTAAGGTTTTGCCTTTAAAAAAAAGCAATTGTGTGGCTTTATGAAACCACGACGCAAGTGAAACTTTTTTTCACAAAATAACATAGGTATTAATATCAGCATAGAAGAAAAAACAAATTTATATATTATGCTTTACATTTTCATAATATAAAAAAACCTTTATCAAGTGTGTGGGGTTCGAACCTACTCTTCCACCCGAACGCAATTGCATCCAATATGCGAACTATAGGCGCCGCCCGACCGTCACGCGACATGCGACACACAGACGAAAGTTTGAGACGAAATAATAAAAATTCCACTTTAAAAAAAAATTAAAACCATTTGCTTGGTATTTCTAAAATAATTTTCATAATCTCAAGCCCCTGCCTAAAATTTATGCAAAATTCTGTATTGTTAGATTTGCTATCATCTTAATATATATAAATCTCGTGTCACAATGTTTGTCCTCAATGGACTCCTAAACTAATGAACGGATTTTAATTGTGATTACTTCATGGAGTGCAGTTTGGTCCAACTTGAGAGATAGGGTAGTTTTTATTTCGATTTGGGACCCATAAATATTTTTATTTTCAATATTTGTTTTGTATGGACATATTTTCTATGAGAGAATTTAGTGACGCACGGTTTGACAGTTCCGCTGTGAAACAATTTCATTCTAACAACAGGGAGCATATTTACGAAATAATTTTTATGTTTTGAAATATAAAACAGTTGTTTTTTTACTATCTACAGAACAACGTCTGTCGGGGCAGCTAGTTACTTATATAAATTGTCTAGCTGACACGGCAAACGTTGTTTTAACATAGTATCAAATTGTCATATGTAATGAAATGTCATTGACTGAATTATTTGTATTTCGAATATACAAGTATTACTAACGGCCGTTCCCAATATTCGGTCTATCTCTTACTTGAGATGAAAATCGTAACAATCGTTGACTTTTCTGTCCTAATAAACTTATCGACGCCAACTCGCCTTATCCGTACACGCTGTCTGTCAATAGGACGACGTATAGCTTACCAGCGATAGAAGTTTGTATGGCAAATTGCAATTCACGCGTCCCAATGTAAGGCGATAAGAATGACTAAGCGGGTATATTGGGACAGTTTCAGATTATTGACAGCTAATTACTGTCAGTAGAAGGTAATAATTAATCTTTATATGTAGATAGTATATTGGGAACGGAATAGTCTATCTAGATGAATAAATTTTATTGACTGAATTATTTGTGTTGCGAAGGTAGGTATTTCTTACGGCCGCGGCCGTTCCCAATATACTATCTACAGATAGAGATTTATTACTACCTTCTACTGACAGTAATTAGCTGTCAATAATCTGAAGCTGTCCCAATATACCCGATAAGGCATTCTTATCGCCTTATATTGAGACGCATGAATTGAAATTTCCATATAAACTTCTATCGCTGGTAAGCTATACGTCATCCCATTGACAGACAGCGTGTACAGATAAGGTGAGTTACCCTCGATAAGTTTATTGAGGCAGAAAAGTCAACGATAGTTACGATTTTTATCTCAAGTAAGAGATAGACTGAATATTGGGAACGGCCGTTAGTAAAAAAATACCTACTTTTTTGCTACTGTGGGTAAGTAATCCCTAACATCAACGTTATATACTAAAAACTTCTCCGAAATATAATAACTAAGTATAAGTATTATTCCGAGACAGAGAGTAGGAATGGATACTTAGGTAGGTGTAGATTAGGATAGTTGTAAATTGGTCAGTAGGAATTTCGAGATGAAAATTGAAAATCTAAATTTACTTTGACAAGCATTATATTAACAGTAAGACTAATTAAATATGCAGTGTTCCTTCGGGGAAACGCTGTAATGAAATATGTTTATTTCTACCCCAAAACTTGACTGTTGTGATACGGTTTGAAGTTTAGTGTGTGAGGGATCGTATTGCTATAGGTAGATTAAATTAATATAATTTTTAGTAAACTCTGCTTTATAAGGACTGTTATTTAAAGTGTTTACTAGTGGGAGGCTCTATGGGTACCACAAATGTGTAAACATTACTGCTTCACGGCAGAAAGCTCAGAATATTTGAGTTTTTCAAGAATCCTGAGTAGCACTGCATTGTAATGGACAAGGCGTAGCAGTTACCCTACTCTTCCTTATTTTCATAAAAAAATTAATAATATAAATAAAGGTGTAAATTAAAAGTGATTCACAAACAAACACACACACATAACCACACACGCACAGATACTGTAAATCCGTTACTACAAAGTAAGTTCTACAATTTTTATAGACTGACTCACAATATATTTTATTATATTTTATTGTTATTTTAACAATTAGGTACATAACAGATTATAGCATAAATCTATCTTCTAACAACAAGTAAAAGATACTTATACGAGACTTATTACGACATAAATGACATATAGAATAATATAATTTAAACATCATATAATAAATATTAACAAAGTATAAATTGTATATTCAACATTTTTAAAAGAATACTTGCTGTGTTTTCTACGAACTATAAACATGCCAAAAAAAAATATATAAATTATTCTCTGTTTTTCTGTATTTGTGTCCAGGCAAAATGCAAAAACTACTAGATTTAATTCAAATTTTGCATAACTATTAACAAGAGATCGGGACAATATTTACGGCCGTTCCCAATACTCAGCCTATCTCCGGTTGTGGCCTACTTGAAATAATAATCGTAACTATCGTTGACTTTTCTGTCCCAAAAAACTAATCGACGCCAACTCGTCTTATCCGTACACGCTGTCTGTCAATAGGACGACGTATAGCTTACCAGCGATAGAAGTTTGTATGGAAATTTCAATTCACGCGTCCCAATATAAGGCGATAAGAATGACTTATCGGGTATATTGGGACAGCTTCAGATTATTGACAGCTAATTACTAACAGTAGAAGGTAGTAATTTATCTCTATCTGTAGATTGTATATTGGAAACGGCCGTTAGACTTCTTTATTATCGTTCCAGACGCAGAAGTATTTTTACTGTTTACAGCGTTACGCGGACGACGTCACAGGCAGCAGCTTTTATTTCATATTTACGATGCTTATTTATATTTTTCCTTCTGTTTATGTTAGTAAGTACTTTTTTTCGTACTTATTAAACCTAGTACGTCTAATGATATTCGAAGATTTTACGCTCAACAGAATAATAGTTTCATTGTAGAATCCAGTACCAGTTACTACAGTTAGTTAGCAGTAGGAGGCTGCCTTTGGGCAGATGCCGGCTAGATTACGGCGCCTGTTCCTGTCGTAAAGCAGTAATGTGTAAACATTATTGTGTTTCGGTCTGAAAGGCGCCGTAGCTGGTGAAATTACTGGGCAAATGAAACTTAACATCTTGTGTCTCAAGGTGGCGAGCGCAATTGCAGTGCCGCTCAGAAATTTTGGTTTTTTTCAACAATCCTGAGCGGCACTGCATTATAATGGGCATGGCGTTTCAATTACCATCAGCTGAACGTCCTACACAACTCGTCTCTTATTTTCATAAAAAAAATGGCGAAAGACTGACCAATAAGGATTTTCTTTACATTGAATGTGTGAGCAGATTATTCGATGATTATAACTATTTTGAATATTTTAAAATTTTAAGTCTTGATTTAGTGCACTACAGAGTAAAGAAAAAAATTGACTGAAACAAATGACAGTTCTTTACAAATACAAAGTATTTTTTATGTTTGTTACCTCATAACTTTCGACTAGATGAACCCGCAAGCTTCCCGTGCGATCCCATTTAAATTTGGTCCAGATCTGACATCGATGAGAAAACCTCATAAGTATTAATACCTAGGTAACACTGAAAATATTTAGAAAATGAAAAACGGCTTAATGTAGAACGTTGCCAATACTTTTATTGTTTTTCAAATTAATCTCCGTTCCTCTCTACACATCGTCGCATTCGATGGAACCACTGAGAAAAGCAGTGGGCCCATTCTCCCTTAGGGGTCTCTTCTATGGCATTTACGTACGCTTTCACCGCATCTTCAGGGCTCGTAAAGAGAATACCTCGAATTTTATCCTTAGGTCATGGGAATAAATAAAAGTCGCAGGGCGCCAGGTCGCGAACTGTATGGCGGATGACTCATTAATTAACTGTCTTTCCATTAACTAACTGTCTTTCCATCTTCTAGCACAACTGTCCCGAAATGCCCTTTCCGACCAAAAAATGAAGCAAAGCTCTTTTTTCCCTGACTTCTTCCTTTCTATACCTTAGTTGGCCGATCCCCGAAAGGAAACACCCACTGAGCTGATTGTCTTTTGGTTTTGGGTTTGTAGCAATATATCCAGCTTTCACCTGTGACGATGTCAAATACAGCATATGAGTCACCGCCGTTGAACTTATCTAACATTTGGCGACACCAGTCCATGCGAAGGTGTTTCTGGTCGTCGCTTAAAGTATGGGGAATCCATCTGGTACAAAGCTTCCTGACGCCTAAATGTGTGATATTTTTGAACTTGAGTCATACCAATGCCTAGGCTTGACCGTATCTGCTGATAGGCCAGTCTCTTATCTTCCTCCATCATGCGTCGTACAGCACTGATGGTATCTTCAGTAGTCGCTGTTAAAGGACGTCCCTCACGCGGATCATCATTGAGAATGCTACGTCCACGCTTAAACTCGTTAAACCAATTGTAAATAGTGGCACGAGATGGGGCTTCATTAAGAAATGCTAATCGTAGCCTATCACAGCTTTGTTGTTGAGTAAGCCCACAACGAAAGTCATAATAAATTTTCTCGCGTTAGGTTCATTTTCACGTGAAACAAGAATTTTAGATTTGCCGCCGATTCACAAAAACAAATGACAAATGAATGCTCTATACTACATAAGGTTACCAAAGAGTTCTAAAATTGAAATTCAAAAAAGTTTTCATTAGAAATGTTTCTAACTGGCCAGTTCTAAACATTTTCAGCGTTACCCACGTATTGCATTAACTATATGCGCGACAATTCGACTGATAGGCCAATATCACGCCAACCGATTTCGATGATTCTTTTTTTATGGAAATGGATATTTATACTTCAAAGGTTCTGATTATGGGATCCATGATAAAAAAAACGGAACCCTTCAATTCTTAGAAGCAAATTTACGATACTCGGTCGAATCTTTTCTATGCTATCCACTTATTTGAATCACCTAGTTATGGTCAAGCAATTGACGTAGTCGAATATGATGATCCATGGAACTCCTTAACGACCAACAGTAAGGGTGCGATCTGTGGTAGAATTTCTAACTCTCTGTAATCAGATTCAGCACTTACGATCTTTGCGGCATTACAACATGACGCAAGCGTTCTATCAATTTTTTGCGCTCTTTGCAAGTCTCTTTTTAGACATGGAGATAGTAAAAAAAGTAGGACTCCGCGCCGGGATATTAGCAAGTGAAACACCTTTATGCTAGTGTGTGCGGTTACGGGGTATACAAGTTACACAAATTTTTCTCCCTTAAATAATCATAAATCCCCAAATACTTTTATATTATTGTTTTGACACATTTTCAAAACAAACCACGGTATTTTTAAAATATTTTATTGTGACGCAAACTGATCTGTCACAGACGATGGCAAATCTCGTAATGGCGGCCGATTGACTTGTATTAGTGTAAGTGTATGCGTGGGGCTATGTATTTACACGTTTACCGGCTTGTTTTGGTGCCTCACTGTTATGTAAGGTGAGACAGAGTCCTTATTTTTTTGCTCGTCCGTGTTTTCAGATTGTTCTCGAGGCTGATTTCCTTTATTGAAATAGGTGAATCTCCCCGAGTTCTTTTGTTTCATTTAGACGGCGGTGTGTCAATGAGCGCCAAGTTTAGTAGGTCTACACATATTTAGACAAATTAGTTAGTGTACTTCAGAATTCAGATACACTAAAAATTAAAAAAAAAAAGCAGACTTAAAATAAACCTTTCCCAAAACAATATAATATGCACTAAAAAGTATAAAAAAATATTGCGTATTCTTCTACAACTTAATAATCAATATAAAGTAGTTACAATTATTGTTATTTTTGGATTCGGTGTCAGCTAAGGCAGCCTCCATTTTTTAAACTACTTTTTTGGACAGTTTCTTGCGCCGCTTCTTCTCTCTCAGAGCGCCATTTGTTTCCGAAGCGGTAGTAGTATCTAGTATATTAGAAATGACATTTAAAAAAATTGTAAAGGAATCAATTTTGAGAAAATTAATGCTTTTTATGCCTTTTACTTTTCATTATACAAAACTTTTAGTCAATTTAATTTCTAGTTTATATATCATACCACTGGTGTTATTCGTAGACAGGTTAAAATTTTAAGATGTATGTATTTTTTAAGGCTGTCAAAAAAAATAAAAATATATTTAGGCGTTGTTCTTATCCGTATCATTTAGGGGTATGAAAAATAGATGTCAGATTGTCAGACTATCCGATATGCCCACAATATTTCATACAAATCGGTTAAGCCGTTTCGGAGGAGTTTGGTAACAAACGAGAATTTTATATATTACATTTTGAATTATTAAATTTAATCCAAATAAAGTTCAAATTCAAATTCAAATATTTTTATTCAAAATAGGATGTGACATAACTTATTGAAAGTCAAAAACTACCACCCATTCCAAAATGAATGCCTCAGACCTGAGAAGAATGGGCGCAACAAACTCAGCGGGTTTTTTTTTTTCATCGAATAAATATGTTTACAAAGTAATATTGTACAATTAAACTTATTATTTAATAGCCTGAGGGCGGTCACTCCATTCCCAATCTGTGGTATCATTAAGAAAGTCATTTATGTTATAGTAACCTTTACCACACAAACGTTTTTTAACAATTCTTTTGAATAACGTTATACTTTTGTTTTGAACATTTTCTGGAATCTTGTTGTAAAAGCATATACATCGCCCCACAAAAGACTTACTAACTCGACTTAGCCGAGTAGTAGGCATCATAAGTTTATGTCTGTTCCTGGTGTTAACATTATGGTTATGACAGTTTCTGGCAAATTCACTTATGTGCCTATGAACATACATTACATTATCAATAAGAATGGAAAATATATTTCAAATTCACTCCATTAGAAACGTACGTTCAAGTTATATTTAAATAGTTAATTTGGCAAAAAATGCATTCACATTCTGGTTTGAAATGTGAATACATTTACATCATTCATGTCAAGGCGGACATCGCAAAATTACAAAATACTATCAAATTACGAACATTCACTCGCACGCATTGATCGATATTAACGAAAATATATATTCCTTTGAAACTAAAACTATATAGATATCTGTATATTGTTGAATGACGATAAAAATTCAAAGATATTTACTCATGGTAGTAGTAGGAGACAAAGTGCCGCTTGGGAATATCAAAAACAAAAAATCGAAACTTAATTACTTCTTTTATATTTATGATAATAAGGTACGAGACGAGCAGGACGTTCAGCTAATGGTAATTGATACGCCATGCCCATTACAATGCAGTGCCGCTCAGGATTCTCAAAAAACCCAAAAATTCTGAGCAGCACTACAATTGCGCTCGTCACCTTCAGACATAAGATGTTAAGCCTCATTTGCTCAGTAATTTCACTAGCTACGGCGCCCTTCAGACCGAAACACAGTATTTCTTACACATTACTGCTTCACGGCAGAAATAGGCGCCGTTGTGGTACCCATAATCTAGCCGGCTTCCTGTGCAAAGGAGCCTGGTACTGGTAATGAGTATGGTACTTCTAATGAGTATGGCGTTATTATTATTTACGTATGGCAGTTCATTGCAAAACCATAAACTTAATAAATAGCGTAACAGACAAACACTCTCCTCATTACGGCGAGACTAAATTTAAAATGTTCGTGTGTGCTAGTTTTACAGATGTGTTAGTGACTTAGTGAAGTGTGTAGTATTTTGCTTTTAGACAATCCCTATGACAAATATTGATAAACGGCGTCGTATTCACGTATACAATATTTTATTATCTAACTCATATTTTCTTAAATGATTATAATCTTAGGAAATTAAGTGCTTACTGCATATACAAAATGTATTATTAAGTATTTTAGTGCATAATATTATGTTCTACGAAAATAAACATCACCAAAGTAGTATAGAAGCTTCATAAGATACATAATAGCTTTAAGGGGAAATGTATACACTTTTATAATAAAGTTCCTGCCACTGTTCAGGCATTATCTATAAATAAATTTAAATGTTTTATAAACAAATGGCTCTGTCATAAGTCCCTATTACTCCACTGCTGAATATTTAAATGATCGGACAGCCTGGGACTAGATTGTGATTATTTTATAGCAATAGAAATGACTGTACAATATTGTATATTTTTATTGAAAAGAGCGCAAAAAAGAATGTTGGGAGAGTTTCTTGCGCCGCTTCTTCTCTCTCAGAGCGCCATTTGTTTCCGAAGCGGTAGTAGTATCTAGTAGTTATTAGAAATGACATCAAAAAGAATTCTAAAGGAATCAATTTTGAGAAAATAAATGCATTTTATGCCTTTTATAGAAGAATCATTATTTACGTGTAAAATGTATCTTTAGTAAGATTGTTGCTATATGTATATATACACAATCTACTACAGAACACTACACCAATATATTTTTTAATTAATATTCGTTAAAACACAGAACAACAGCGATAAAACACAAAAATTAAAACGCGGTCCAATTTGACAGGAGACTAATGGACACTAAATTGTTTCAAAACGGTTTCATGGTCTTCATCTATTCCGTCTCTTTCTCACACCTGGGTTTTTATGTAAGGATGGTAATCTCATTTTCACACAGGGTTCGCCTATTACGATAGTATACTAAGTTTATGGGCAAAACTTAGGGTCTACTGAGAGAAGAACTGCAGTGGAAAAAACCCAGCGCAACATTAATACAATATTAATTTACAGGCTAAAATTAAATGCATTAAAATTTTTGTTGATTGCCTATGTGGGGCTGAGCAGATTACTTCCACGCTTCTTTCTCATTTAAAAAGCCATTAATGGTATTGGTATACCATTAATGGCCTATAAGATAGGACATGGTAGCTGCCCAGTGCTCTGTGAACTGCTGGATCACTTGGCGTTCAGACGTCTAAATTAAAAAAAATATATTTGTTAAAAAGTTTGATAAAAATAATACATTTGCAGCAATCACAAATATTAAAATAGTGGCTTTAAAAATTTTCTAATACCTATACATGATTTTTTTTTCCAAGTAGTATGTACCTATATCCTCTTCATTATAAAACCATATAAATTATATCCTTACTTTATATATATTTTAGTACTTAGACATTTTTGATAGTATAAATCACACTGTTCACTTTTACCATTGAATGATGTGTTCATCTTTAATTGTTACATATATCAGAATAATTATACCTAGCATAAGTTTATATAAGTGTGTAATATATGTAATGTTGATGATCCAAATAAATAAATAAATGATAATAATAATAATAATATTGACACACTTTTCACACAAATTATCTTGCCCCAAGTTAAGCATATATAGCCTGTGTTATGGGTTACACGACATTGATATATTTTAAACAATATACTTACTTAAACATACATAAATTCATATAAACATACATTTAAATATCCATGACTCGGAAACAAACATCCATATTCATCATATAAATGCTTGCACCTACCGGGATTCGAACCCGGGACCTCTAGCTTAGTAGGTAGGATCGCTAACCACTCGGCTATACAGGTATGATAAGCAAAATATCTCTACAAAAGGATTACTAAAGTACCTTGTACAAAACAAATTAAGTTCAATGTTAACAAATTATGCTTTGTACTTCACAATACATTGTGTATTGTTGGTAGCTAATGGTCTGATTAATAAGCTCATTTAAATCCTATTCTTTGGGGTTTTAGTAATTTTGCGCTTTCTGGTCATTTAACAAAGGTTGAATAGCATAAACAGGTGACTGGTTCAAAGGAAAACCTCATAAAAAACCACAGCATGGGAAAAGACTGAAAATTACAACGCATTACTTACAACATATACACATTACGCAGTTTATTTCAAATTTCCCAAAAACATAACTGCATTATCAATTAAACACTATTACTGGATACATTATTAAAAAATAATCTCAAAAAATTGTCACACGAAAATAGCAAAGTATTGACATATTTCGTTCAATTCACAATTCTATTAATAAATCGCTGGTTCTTAGCCCCGCCCTCGACGTCTCCGGTAGGATTATTCCAGTTATACGATTTGATTAATAGGCAAGTAAGTTTTATTTAGAATAACTACGTTTAAAAAAGCCGAAAATACTATTTTTTAAATATATTTATATGTTAGATTTTAAGTCAGTGCCAAATCCTAACCAAAATAAAATTTAATATTATAAACAGCTTACTTAGTGTCATTTTCAACAACGTCTGCCCACTTGGGTTGTTTTGTTCTAGATGAAACGATCCCGCTTAAAATTACGCGTGGCGAGGTTAGGTACCTCTATTACATTTACCTAGGCAATGCGCGCCTTAAACAATATAGATCCCAATAAACGGGAACGGAAAAATGAAAAGATGCCGAAAAAATGCTGTTTGGAACTCTACTTCACGTATTTGGGAGATAATTAAATATCTCGAAGAACGTTTGTTAGCTATGCCTTGCAGGTAGCCCAATTATCAGGACACGGGCTAATTATATATATATTACGTGACACGTTGCTTGTCCGCGATGGACTCCTAAACTAATGAACGGATTTTAATGGGGACTACTTCATGGAGTGCAGTTTGATCCAACTTAGAGAGAGATAGGATTAGTTTTATTTCGATTTGGGACCCATAATTATTTTTATTTTCAATATTTGTTTTGTATGGACATATTTTCTATGAGGGAAGTTAATGACGCACGGTTTGACAGTTTCGCTGCGTAACAATTTCATTATAACAACATGGAGCATGTTTTACGAAATAATTCTAGATGTTATGAAATATTATTGGCAAATTCCTATGAAACATTATTTTTTTTTATTATCTACAGAACAACGTCTGTCTGGGCAGCTAATAATAATATATAATCAACCTAAAAGATAACTCCTAAAAAGCTGTACACAAAATAAAGTTACACCGTCCATGTAAGCAATAACATCATCCACGTAAACATGAATGTTCATAAAATGAAAACTACGGGGCCAATCTATGTGAAATTTTATGGGACCCAATGGCAACTATTCCACATCAAACTAAAGAATCACGTAACTTGATTCATAAGTCCCAGCGTGATCGGTGTACGATTGAACTGAGCCATACATGAAAAAAATGCCAATCGGATTGAGAACCTCCTCCTTTTTGAAGTCGGTTAAAAAAACTGACTGCTAATTAAATGCTTAAAATGCTTAATTATTGCAGTTTCGAAAATACATCACGAAAAAAATATCGTTACATGTTTTTTAATAGGCTTTTTTATTTGAATTATTTAAATTATCTTAAAACTATGATAGCTATCATCACAAATCTTATTTCATTCGATAGTTTAGTAGTATTACTAAATTTTCTTCGTGGGTTTTATCAACACGTTTTGTAAATTATTTATTTTCGGAGACTATGCAAGAAATAAAGTCTTCTATAATGTACATATATACAATAAGGTGTGTACGTGGGTATTTGAATACGTATCCTTTGGGCTCCAAAACGATGGAGCGGATTTCGATGATTCTTTCAGATTGTCAAGTTAGATACATACAAGTCGGATTAACAGATTGTTTTTTATTTTTGGGATAGATCGCTATCATGTACAAAAAGATTGAGTCACTGTAAAGTTTGGCTTATTTCAAAACGAAGGTGAACAATATGAAAGTGGTGGTGTTGTAAATGCCAATTCCTTCCGTCGCAATATTACGATATATTTCATAATTTCTCGGTTTAAAAAGGCATTTATTGTTATTTAAGTCTTCCTTAAGGAGAACAAACTAGGGTGCGGGAAAGCAAAATCTCTCGCAATACCAGAGGAAGAACTGTGATTCCACTGGTGTTGGTTGAGAATGTGGGCGACGGTGTTCACTTAAAAGGCATTTATTTTCTCAAAATTGATTCCATTAGAATTCTATTAGATGTCATTTCTAATACAACTACTTAATACCTAAGTGACCCGTATGCTCGTTTGTCCTCCTTTTCCACATAAAATAAAAAAGAAGCATTGCTGGCCTCTTAGAAAGGTTGGTACGTGCTTATTTTTAATGGTACCCATGTCGTATCGTCCTGAAAACACCGCACCAGAAGGTCTGTAATCATATTGCAATGCCCTTACTTTCGTTGCTGCATTGCACCATAATGCATCGTTCTGTCTATTTTTGCGCGGTTCGCAAGTCTCTTTTCTAATTGTCCTCGAGGTAGATTTCCTTTCCTCTATATAGGCGTTTCTCCCTGACTACGTTAGTATCATTAAAACAGCGCTGTTTTCACACATTATTTATACAATTTAGTTAGTGTACTTAAGATCACTAAAAATTAAAAAATTAAATTTTCAAAAACCAACTGACCTCATAACAGAGCTGGGTCGTTTTTGTAAATTCGATGAAGACCACAGTGCGGAGAACACACATCCATTAAGTCAAAGTCAAAAATATTTAATAGACATAAAATCAACAGATTGCTCGTCAACGTCAATCACCAAAAATACAAATCAAATACATGCTGATTACACAAAAGTTTAAACATATAGGTATATTTTAAAATACTGCAATCCAGTAAAACAATAGAAGGCTGAACCATAAAATCTATAAAAAATAACAATTATCATACTATTCAATTCCATATTGTAATATCGTTTAAGTAATCATCAATACTGTAATAAGCCTTCAATTTTTAATAATTCAGATATACTTTTTGATAATTTATTGTAAAATGTAATACCATTGTATGCAAGAGAATTGTTTCTTTTACAGAGCCTAGTAGAGCCTTCCAAATGATGATATCTTAATCTGTGTTACGAATACTATTTTTTATGGAAACGGAGGACAAACGAGCGTACGGGTCACCTGGTGTTAAGTAATCACCGCCGCCCACATTTTCTTGCAACACCAGAGGAATCACAGGAGAGTTGTCGGCCTTTGAGGAAGGTGTACGCGCTTTTTGAAGGTACCCAAGTCGTATCGTCCCGGAAACACCGCACAACGAAGTTCATTCCACAGCTTTGTAGTACGTGGAAGAAAGCTCCTTGAAAACCGCACTGTGGAGGACCGCCACACATCCAGATGGTGGTGATGATATCCTAACATGTGGCGTGTGGAATTCGGCGGCAGGAATCAGATGAAACAGCTCTTCGGAACACTCCCCGTGATAAGACTATATCATGTCGGTTTAGGAAAGAAAAACGTGCTGAGAGAGAAGAAATTAATGCTACAAACACACCCAGCACTATTTTTTGCCATATTTAAAGAAAATACAGTTAAAAACAAACACACTCTCAACTTTCTAAACTGCATTCAATTCATATTTTCTCAAGTGAAATCTTACAAGGACTAAGGATTATCGTTTTAGAGCATCAGAAAAACACAATTGGTAATTGTGTGAATGTATTTTTAAAACTGAATTAAAACATGACTTTTGTGAATGTTGGGAAAACGTTGAAATTTAAAATGCATTGTTTTGAATGCAGCATCAAATTAAATCTCTTAAGATTTAATCAAATAAGATAAATTACAAAGACGACTTATTGTTAACTTCATTCTGCCTGTGACTTTCAAAATGGCATAATTATTTTTATTATGACATTTTTGGGCACTTTGATTCGGTTGTGTTTCACAAACATTGGATAAAAGCAATGGCGTATACATATAGTAGAACTAGCCGTTCCCGCCCACTTCGAATTTTAAAAGGAAATAAATTAATGAAGGAACGTTGGAATTCAAAAAAATAAGTAGCCATAAACCAACTAGAATACATTTCGATACGATGGCGGTTTAGGCGTGATTGAGCCTCAAACAAAGAACTTTTTCACTCTATGTATATATATATATATATATATATATATATATATATATAGAGTGAAAAAGTATATATAATCTGAATCTCCGAAACGGCTCCAACGATTTTCATAAAATTTTGTGTACAGGGGATTTCGGGGGCGATAAATCGATCTAGCTAGGTTTCAACTTAAAAAAATGTGCTTTTATCAGTGTTTTAATGAGAAACAGCTGCAATAACATTAGAATACAAAGGTAAATTTCGCCAATATACACAAGACTAATAGCTCAGATGGGAAATTGGGTGATAAGGAAAGTAGAAGACCCCGGTTCGAATCCAGAAGTCCTATTAGTTTTTTTTTTGTTCAAGTTTTGTACATTCAGTTTTTTTTTGTTCAAGGCTCGGTCGTCCGGATATTATATATATATATATATATATCACGATATCAGATATAGATCACGTTGTATAAAAACAAAGCCGAAATATGGAACATGCCACAAATTACTCCATACTAAGCTTTGACTGCAACATCTATACATTGCCGCATTTACTCCAGTTGTTTAAAATGATCTTAGTCAATAAGCAGCAATGTAAAACATTTATTCAGTTTAGGTTAATAAATAAAATAAATTTAAACTATTATTTCTTACAAAATATCTTAAAACAAAGAAACAAATTTTTGATTTTCTTGTTACTAGTATATAAGTTAAACAATATTATTTCTAGGTTAGGTTCCTATTAAATGTTTACGATTTTATTTCTAAATTATTTTAATTTATTAAATGTTCATTCTGTAAGAAACCCTATACAGGTGAAGGCCTCTTCCAAAGAAAGCCAATTATATCGGTTTTGACCATCTTTAATCCAGTGTTGGCTGGCGACTATTTCGTCCTACTCCAACTCCAACGTCCAACTAATTTGGGTCTTTCATCTCAGCTTAGGTTATGTATGTTGAATTTAGAAGCCGATTAAGACAGCGACAGTTAACACACGACGAAGGAGAAAAGTGTCTCGTCTTTGAGCACACTTTTACCGTTCCGTTATCAGACTGCGAATGATTTCTCCTTAAATGTGTATAGAACTGTTAAAAATCTATAAGATGCATTGATAGCCTTAAGGCGTTAATATAAACCAGTGACCTTGATCATAGGGCGAGGGCGGATGACCAAATAATGAATAAAAATAATTATTAATGAATAATGATCGACGACTAAAACAACAATAAGATTCAATTTACTTTTCTGCATTTTTGGAAACAAAAATTTTGTTATTTCGACTATTAAACGAATGTTTAGGTAAGTTTTCGACTATTAAACGAAAGTAAATATTCCTAGGTAAAGTTAAGTTATAAATTTTTATGTTACAATATGTGATTTGTAAAAAAAAGTACTACAACTATCCGACGTATAATATCTATTTTATAGAATTGCTAAGTTATATTAATTAAGAGAAAACCGGTTATAACTAGAGCGAGTGATCGTTATTCTACGTCAATTCAGGCCCTTAAAGTTAGAACACACTTTAGATACACTAGATATTAAATCCAGGCAAAGCTCCTGTGATTCCTCTGGTTAGGTCTGGTACCAAATGATCCGAAACACAAGCGAGACACAATCAGCTCTTCGAAACTGCCGTATTTGGAACGTTTGTTCTCATTTTCCATCATGAAAAATCATTTTAAACAAATTTTCTTTTTAAATCAAGAGACATACTTTCTTGTTAGATTTATTAAAACAATAAACAACATACCTATTCAATATTTCTAAAATTGCGAGATCTTTCTTTTATTTGCGATGTGCAATGGAATTAATTAAAAAAAAATAGATATTTAAACAGATCATACTGCATAACTTCGCAAAGTTTTATACAGTAAGTTCGCATTTGAATAAAAGATTCCGCAATTCTTATAAAAATAATCGTCTAGATAAAGCAAACGGGCCAGGTCTATTACATTTGTGTGAGTGACAACCTACGTATATAAACGTACATTAAAATATAAGCATACATATCACTTAGTTTTAGTGTGCGAGCTTTGCTGAAAATAAAGGTTAACAGTTCAGCGCTATTTTTTTCGACATATCCACTAGCTTGTTCATGAGCGTGAGTGTAAGACGTAGCTCTGTCACGCACACTAAAGTAATAAACCTGGCCTGTTTTCATGCGTTTTCTAGTCCGAAAATGTGGCTTCACAGACTACATGTAACAGAAATTTTAAGTTCGGTTCAGTTGCAGAGAGAAAGGCCGGCAACGCTCCTGTGCTTCCTCTGGTGTTTGCAAGATAATGTGGGCAGCGATGATTACTTAGCACCAGATGGCCCGTAAACTCGTTAGGCCTCCTTTTCCATTAAAAAAAAGATTAGCCTCTAGAAACTGTGATGATGTTAGATAAATGAAAGTTTTTAATGTTTTTGTCAATTTTTCAATGTTTCTATATTATTCTGCTATATGAGACAGAAGACGGCAAGAAAAACGCACGGGGGCGAGAAAACGATAGGTTTCAATTTTAAAAAATGTAGTATTATCCGTGTTTTAATGAGAAACTGCTGCAACAACATTAGAATACAAACGTCGCCACTATATCATCATCATCATCAGCCGGAAGACGTCCACTGCTGAACTAAGGCCTCCCCCAAAGATTTCCACGACGATCGGTCCTGCGCTGCCCTCATCCAACGTATTCCGGCGATCTTGACCAGATCGTCGGTCCATCTTGTGGTCATCCTACCAACGCTTCCTCCTCCGGTACGTGGTCGCCATTCGAGGACTTTACTGCCCCAACGGCCACTATATACAAGACTATAATAGCTCAGATGGGGCAATGGGTGATCAGGAAAGCAGAAGACCCCGGTTCGAATCCAGATGTAGAATTAGTTTTTGTTTTGTTCAATTTTTGTACATTCTTAAAAATCCGAGCAAGGCTCGGTCGTCCGTATATTGTGTCTTATGAGACATAAAAATGGCGTGACCTCATCAAGTCGCATTTGGAAAACAATAAGAAAATCATTCTAAAGCTGAGATTACACATAGACCACGTTGTACTTAGCCTCCCGTGTCAAGGCTTGCCCTAGGTTATTGCGACGGTATAAACAAAGGGCTTTGAACTTTAGCTGTATGCCTTAAGGTTTATTATTCAGTGTTAATAGGCACATTTATTTTAATAATACGTTTATTACACACAGACATTTTTGTTGGTCAATTGCGTATGGTACAGGGCTGTTAAAAATAGAAAATACAAATTGAAAATTATTTAATTATTTAGTCACTTAACCATTGGAAAGTTTCTTTGCAGCCGGCATACTGGCTAGATTATGGGTATGTGTTTTCGTTTCGTGAAGCAGTTATGTGTAAGCGTTATTGTGTTTCGGACTGAAGGGCGCCGTAGCTAGTGAAATTACTGGGCAAATGAGACTTGACATCTTATGTCATGTAAGTGATTCAAAAATCCTGAGCAAAACTGCAAATGTAATGGGCAGGGCGTATCAATTACAATAATCTAAACGGCCAGCCGTCTTGTCCTTCATTTTCATAAAAAGTAAAAAAAATATGATCCGCTCCCTGACCGCTTCCGATGGTTGGATCGTACTAAATCCGATCATGTGTTTAGGCTATATCTGTTCGCGCAGCCTTCGTCGACTCGAGCCGTATTTATTCGAACTTGAGTTACATAACCGAGCGCGAACACTCAGCTTCAATATATTTTTTATTGTAAATATAATCCAAGTAGTAAAAAAAAATCTCTTTAACAAATTACAATCACCTTATTACAAAGTTCTTCATATCATTATAACTATTAAGCATATCCACATCAACAGACCTTGAGATGTTGGTTAATTATTTGAAAAGCAGCTCATGATTTGGCTGTGGTAGACACTAGAATCATTCGCATTAAACACACCGCGTTTGACGCTACTGTGTTTGGCTAACCGAATTCATACGTGAATCTGTTACAATGTTGCTATATCTTTTTGTGTGTTTGTCTGTGATATTTCAGGGGACATTGCAATTGGTACCTTTACGTAAGTAGATTCAGAAGTGAAATTATTATTATTCGAAATACAAGCAGCATATTTAATGAATTTGAAGTTAAAAACCGTAAAAATGATTTAAATCAGAAGTAACGAAATAAAAATAGTTTAGATAGACAAAGAGCTAAATAAATTTCAGAGTTCAAAATATTCATATTCGTTTTATACGACTTTCACTTTTGAATTATATGTTTAATTCTAAATTTACGACGAATATAACCATATAATTTTTATAAATTAAACTGGCTTTACTTATACGTATGACCTACTGACCTCAAGTTAAATTATGAGAATTTAAATACTTTTATTATTTGGACGATTAATTTTACAAGATATAACTTCATTCATTATTAATAAATTGTGTATTTGTATAAGTAAAAATAAAATCATTTTATGTGAAAAAAAATATATTCTAATCAAACAGTATGTAAGTATATATATAATGCTTGTAACTATAGTAGAGTCGCTTACAAAACAAATATTAATTTATATTATATTACATCAACAAACTTTACACCCCAAAATGAAAAGTAATAATAAAAATACAGTGTGTTTAATATTTTATGACGACTTTGGCGCGCTAGGAAAAAAATATCATAGTAAATAGGTATTTCATATAATTTCGACACCCTGACGATAGTTAGTCAACTATTTGTAACATACTTCAGACTAAATTAAATAAATTATGCGGCACAATAATATTTTCAGTGGTTGTTTTTAATACATTATTTATTAAAATATTGTTTTATCTACAAACGTTAAGCAACACGAGGAATAATTTATTTAAGGATTTTTCTATTGGCGTAACCAAAGATGTATAAATTCTTGCGTACAAACACATTTTATTTACAATATACAATTAGTATATTACTAAATTTTGATTGTGATTATCGCAGCCACCCGTATGGGTGCAGATAATTCCCTTGCAAGAGGAAACAAAGAAGCTCTGTCGGCCTTTAAGTAGCTATCAATCATATCTACGAAAATGATGCGTAAAAAGTTCATTCAGTTGTTCAGCTAAAGTAGAGTCTGGCAATAATATCGCACTGCGGATAAAAGCCGTAATAATTCGGCGGCAGGGATCTGGTAGAATAGCACTTCGGAACACTCCACGTTATAGATCCGGTAGATTACACAGTTTTCGCAATAAAAATATAATATAGACGATATCGTAATCATGGCAGAGACCATGGAGGACATAAGCCATATGCTCGATGACCTCAATACAGCTTCCCAAGGAGTAGGTCTCAAAATGAACATGGACAAGACGAAGATCATGTCAAATGGCCATGTCACACCTACTCCCATAACAATTTGGAACTGTACTCTCGAAATTGTCGACGAGTACGTATACCTCGGACAAACAATCCAGTTGGGCAGGTCCAATTTTGCGAAGGAGGTCACTCGTCGAATGCCTCTCGGATAGGCATGATTCGGGAAGCTCCGTAAAATCTTGTCGTCCCAAATAAGCAATATAACAATAATGATTTTTGTATTATGTTGCTATAAGTATGGTAAATATCGTTAACTTATAGCAAGAGAATACAAAAACGTTTTTTATTAATTTTCCTTGAACCAAATACACAGTTTCAAATATTTCCAGCCGATTTTATCCACCCATGCGCGGAGCTGACAGATGAATGTTTCACCAAAGCAACCCTGGATGCTCTACCTGGAGTGGTGAAAGGAATCCCAGAGGCTGGTATCCCTTCACTGGACCCTCTCTATCTAGACAAGAACATTACTATGAACCTACCGGGAAACGTTAAGATGACATTCCACAACGGGAAGCTGGTTGGACTCAGCACGTGTATTCCGGATAAAGTGTCGTAAGTGAAATACATATACGAAATACACATACTTTCACGCATACACACACATACACAAAATTAATACTATTGTAGTTATAACTTGCATTTTATTTCATTATTTGTTTCTTTAAGATTTACTAATCACTTTGTAGTCACTAGACGCTTGTATATTTTTATTTTCTGTCATCTAATTTTATTATATCCCCCACGAGGCAACGCCTAGTAAGGTCAGCATAAAAAATTACTGTGTACATACATAAGTGCGAAATAAACGATATTGTGTTTTTTAAAGGCTAAGACTTCTAGCGTTTTGACATGTTATATATACTACATCTCGAATATATAAAATTCTCGTGTCGCGGTGTTTGTAGTTAAACTCCTCCGAAACGGCTTGACCGATTCTCATGAAATTTTGTGTGCATATTGGGTAGGTCTGAGAATCGGACAACATCTATGTTTCGTCCCCCTAAATGTTAAGGGTAGACCATCCCATTTTTTTTTAATTTTTCGATAAATTATTTATTTTTTTATGATACAACTTTAAAAAATACATACAACTTAAAATTTTTACCCGTCTACGATAAACACCTATTTTTCTATCGCGATTTTTATATTATTCTGTTACATCCACAGATCCGCAATAGGGTTGCGAGATGACAATGGATTTTTTTATTTATTGCTTTATATGGCAATACAACGTTTGCTGGGTCAGCTAGTAAACTTATAAAAGATAAGATAAAGAGGGCTATGCGATAACTTACAGATACACAAGGTGTACTAATATCCTAAACACCACTATCCCTGAATGTGTGGTATTCCTCCACAGTGCGCTTTTCAAGGATCTTTCTTCCACGTACTACAAAGCTGTGGAATGAGCTTCCTTGTGCGGAGTTTCCGGGGCGATACGACATGGGTACCTTCAGAAAAAGCGCGCACACCTTCCTTAAAGGCCGGCAACGCTCCTGTGATTACTCTGGTGTTGCAAGAGAATGTGGGCGACGGTGATCACTTAACAAGGTGACCCCGTACGCTCGTATGTACACCTTATTCCATAAAAAAAAACACAGACTGTCTTATTAATAAATGCAATGATAAGTTACTCCAAGTGTAAAATTTGTATAACACAGTCTCTGTGTTATTAATAAACGCGAAGTAAACCTATTCCAAATTTAATTTGTTTCGGCCTTACAAATGCTATAAAGTTCTTATAATACCCAAGAAATTGCAAAATTTTGTCTGTATCGCTCTCAACACTGTCAGGCAAGCATCCTTGCAAATAAACGCGGGAAACATTATACGTCCGAATAACACAATCATAAGCAAAATGCTTATTTGCAAACACTGCATATTCTTGGTTTATTATCAGGTATAACTTTGTACCTAGTCTATTTGTAAGGCCGTTTGTCTTTATCTACCGTTGTCACTGCAGAACTACATGACAGGGAGAAGTTGTCTTAAACTTGGAGTAACTTTAGAGTTTATTGATAAGAGAGAGGGAAACTTAGTTAGGAGTTAGAGAGATTGTTGTCATAATGTAAACTACTTACCTACTTGGCAACAAAACAGCTATCTTGTGGAATCAGGCACTAGCTTTTATGTCTGTTTCATATAAACCTAATGTCTGTATGTGCCTAAGTTTATTAAATATGTCCTAATATTATCAACTTCGTACCAACTTTCTATATAAACTTACCAAACTTAAGTTCACCAGTGGGAGGCTTCTTTGATCCGCATAGATTATGGGTACCACAACGGCGCCTATTTTTGCCGTGAAGCAGTAATGTGTAAACATTACTGTGTTTCGGTCTGAAGGGCGTAAGTTTCTACTCGTAGTGAAATTACTGGGATATGCCCAGAGACTTATGATAAATAAAATAACATCTTATGACTCAATGTGACGAGCGCAATTGTAGTGCCGCTCAGAATTTTTGGGTTTTTCAAGAATCCTGAGCGGCACTGCTTTGTAATGGGCAGGTCGTATCAATTAAAATCAGCTTAACGTCCTGCACGTCTCGTCCCTTATTTTCATTAAAAAAAAGTATGTTGACTTCTTTTAATATTTCTTTGTAATATAATAGGTATTATAAATTTGTATTTATTTTTTTACAGTGTGTGTGGATTTATGCATCTATTTTACTGAATAACTCTTGTTTTAACATATTAATTTACTTTTTTTTACTTACCCGTGAAAGGCGTTGAGTATTTGACGTATTGAGTAATTTTGATTTTGATCTTAACATAATATATTGATATGATTTGTAAAAATATGAAGCTGTAAATTTGTGGTAATGAGTTTCTTGCCACTTATTCTCATTAAAGCTCTGCACTTTCCGAAGTGGCGGTACATGTAAAAAGAAAAGAAGGCTTTCGACATTCATGAGTGTCTTCCGACCTACATGAATAAAGTGATTTTGATTTGATTCGATTTGAAGTAGCAAATGGTTTTGTTGTAGAATTGTTTTTGAGGCAAAATAAAATATTTGTAGTTGATACTTAACTTTCCGTGTTAAATATAAGCAATCCCTACTAATATTATAATTAAAGTGAATGTAAGTTTGTTTGTTTAAAAACGTAACAGCGTCGGAGCTACTGAACTGATTTTGATGAAATTTTGTAAGGCGATAGACTAGAGCTTGGGAAAAGACATAGTTCCCGTGAGATTTATGAAAAACTGATATTCATGTCGATGAGCTATAAATATACCAATAGTAGCTTAGTTGGCCAGAGCAATCTGCCTCGAAATAAGAATCATATAAAATGTTGATAAAGGGAGCGAAAACTGGAACCGGAACTGGAACAGGACATGAGATAATCTTCCATTCGAAACTTGCTTATTATTTAAAACTCCTTATCTACGCGGACGAAGTCGCGGGCATCAGCTGGTGTTAAATAAGTTCTCGACGTTTCGCTATCGCTGTTTGGCCGTACAGTGTGTGGCAAGTGTCTTATGTAACCCGACGCTCGCAATACAGTATTGACACCATGGCCGCAAATCTTATTGCGTTATCGTACACTTTACACATATACAGCCGTTCATACTAAAAAGATATTTTCGCTATACATTCGTACTATTTATAACGTAGGTCCTAAAGAATCATTACGAAAAAATCTAGAGATACAAACATTTTAACTGTAGCATCTCAATATTTTTATAGAATAGCATAGAATAGGAAAATTCCAGACCCAAAGGTGTCGTAAGAGGCGACTGAGGGCGATAACCAGTGAGAGGCTCCTTTGCACAGGATGCCGGATAGATTATAATTTATACGTATCACAACGGCAACTTTTTATGCTGTGGAGCAGTAATGTGTAATCATTATTGTGTTTCGGTTTAAAGGTCGGTAGCTAGTGAAATTACTGGTCAAATGAGACTTAACATCTTATGTCTCAAGGTGACGAGCGCAATTGCGGTGCAAATCGGTTATTTGTAATGGGCAGGGCGTATCAATTGCCGTCCTTGTCGTCTTGTCGCTTATTGTCATAAATATCTCAATATATTCTTGATATTTTTATGTATGTACAATAGGCACATAAGCCAATTTACTAGCAACTGTGATAATCGCAAGGTTAATTCTCAAACAAACATAAAATTGTTATGCCTACAACTCGGTTAAGTCGAGTTAGTAAGTTGGGCGATGTATGTGCTTTCACAACATGATCCCAGAACATGTACACAGCAATTGCGATACGAAATTCAAAATAATTATTAAAAAATATTTGTGATAAAAGTTACTATAACATAAATGACTTTCTTAATGATACCACAGAATGGGAATGGAGCCACCGTCCTTAGGATATTTAATAACAAATTTTATTGTAAGAAATTATATTGAAACGAAATTTACTTAAACAAAATAATACCATTGAGTTTTTTGCGCCCGTTCTTCTCAGGTCCGAGGCTTAAACTTACGAACGTGTGGTAGTTTTTGAATTTCAATGAGTGATTTTAAATTCCTACTAATTTGAATAAAAATATTTGAATTTGAATAATAATATCCAGCGATCAAATTGTATTTTATTTTTATTTTGTAATTATTCGGAAAACTTACAGCTAACTTTCAATTATAACTTATGAAATAATGAAAATTACTGATGGCTTCATACAAGTTTCCACATATATAGAAAACTATAACTGTTATTATGTAATATTACACTTTAAAACTAACTTAAGTACAATTATTTTATCTGGAAGAACTTATTACTAGTAGATTTTTTTATGAAAATACGGGACAAGACGAGCAGGACGTTCAGCTGATGTGAATTTATACGCCCTGCCCATTACAATGCAGTGCCACTCGGGATTCTTTAATAGCCCAAAAATTCTGAGCGGCACTACAATTGCACTCGTCACCTTGAGACATAAGATGTTAAATCTCATTTGCCCAGTAATTTCACTAGCTACGGCGCCCTTTAGACCGAAACACAGTAATGCTTACACATTACTGCTCCACAGCACAAAAGTCGCCGTTTTAGTATGTATAATCTATCCGGCATCATGTGCAAAGCAGCCTCCCACTGGTTAATGCCTTTAGTCATCTCTTACGACACCTTTGGGCCTAGAATTTTCCTATTCTATAAAAATATTGAGATGCTACAGTTAAAATGTTTGTATCTCTTGTAATATACTAAGTGTCATTTGCCCAGTAATTTCACTAACTACGGCGCCCTTTAGACCGAAACAGTAATATTTACATATTACTGCTTCACGGCAGAAATAGGCGCCGTTGTGGTCGCCATAATCTAGCCGGCATCCTGTGCAATGGAGCCTCCCACTGGTAAACTTATTGATAGTTTGGTGGTAGATGTATAAAATATATCTAGGTCTACATCATTTAAACATGTCTTTGTAACTTCTGCAGGATCTAGTAATATAGCTTCTTGCACGATAGTTATAGCCCATAGTTTCTCAACCTTATTTTGCTCACCGCCCACTTTGAGATTATCTCACGCCCCATCTGCGCCATCTCAATGGCCCCTACTTTTCTCTGGGTCTTCTACTGCCCCCCCCCCCCCCCCCGAAAGTCTCAAACGCCCGCAAGGGGGCGTTATCGCCCACGTTGAAAACCCATGTTATAGCCTGAACACATGGTCGTATTTGGTCCGGTACCGAACTATATTCGATGGTGTAGCATTGTCAATCGCACAAAATTATTATTATTACCGCCCGGACCATACTTAGTACGACGGCTTACTAATTGGTACTAGGCGCCCACCCACGCCCACCGATCGCATCAAATATGACCATGTGTTCAGGATATTACACCAATCCATTGTCCGGTACAATGGATTGGTGTAATATCCTTACTTATTTAGAAATTGCTCCTGGATTTTCCATTTAATCATACCTGACTGATTCAGTCTCGTGCCAGATTTTGGCGAGACAACACCTCCTGAGGATGCCTCGTGTGGAGGCGAAACACGTGTCGAATTGTTTAAAGACAAATATTGTCGGAATTAACACTAAAAAAAGCTCAAATCATTTGTATAATTATGGATTTCCGCAAAGTAACGCCTACTTCAATAAATTTTCATTTAGGACGTTACATTTACTGAGTTGTTTGGGCATTTCGATTTAAGCTAAGGCTGTTTTGTTTGCACACGATATCTTAAGGTAAAGTGAAAGAGAACAGTCAGTAAAAGATTACATAATATGATTTCAAGATGTTCAAATGTAATTAAAATAGCATATGCAATGGCGGATTTAGAGGTCTGGAGGCCCCCAAATTATTTGCCTAATAAAATGTATATTTTTTTCAGTTGAGTTTTCCATTGTATAATATTTATTGTGTAACCAAGAATAGATATAATAAAATTGAAGTGTCTGTTTGTAATATTGAAATAACCCTTTTTTACTACATTTATATGAATATGCATACACCAATATAACATTTTTTTGTCTATCTGTCTGTTTGTTCCGGCCAATCACTGAAATGGCTGAACCGATTTTTACGGGACTTTTATTGACAGCTGATGTAAAATGGAGTATACTGTATAAATGTATAAATGGAGCTAAGTTTATTTTAGAAAAATAAAGTGTTGCAATGTACACGGTCTAATTTTAATAATAATTTATATGGCAAAACAACGTCTGCCGGGTCAGCTAGTTTAATGAATATAATTGAAAACAAGAGTGATCTGAGATTATTAGTATTAATTATTAAATGTCTGTACAAAGTACTGTAGATAAAAATAATGGCAAAAAAAAATGTCAAAGAAAAAGCTGTTTGTTAGCGTTTAATAATCTGTATTTGGATTTATTTCAAAAGTCTCTATTATGGGGGCCCCGGGCTGTAGCCCCGGTTTCCCTCCGCTAAATCCGGCCCTGTGCATATGCAGTTACTTCTACAAGTCTAGTTACAGAGAATTAACCCTTATTTAAATTAACCTTAATTATGTAGCCGATTAGTTGCCAATTATCAAACTGAACACGAACATCTAATTAAGTAGAAATCATTCAACTCAACATTAGTTCATGAACTATAGAAATCTAATATACATGTAATGAGTAATGTGGGTTTTAAAAGTATTATGTACTAGCTACTGCCCGTGACGATGTCCGCGTGGACGCTTTAAAGCAGCATTATTGCGTGGATCTAGCATTAAAATAATATTAAGCCTATATTTAAGCCTGACTTTTTATATATATCGACGCAAAAGTTTGAAATAAATCTTATAAGTAGATACCTCCTGTGTTTTACCCAGACGTCCAAACAGACAAAAATAAATTAAAGTACTAATTTGGATTCGTTATTGTTTGCAGAACGCACAGTTATAATTTCTTTAAAAAAAAATATTCAATGTAGGTACAGTTATTACATTATTATGAGTTTTAGTAACATTATCGAGCATTTACATGATGAATATGGATATTTGTTTCCGAGTCATGGATGTTTAAATGTATTTATGTATGTTTAAGTATGTATATTGTATTAAATATATCGTTGTCTTGCAACCCATAACAGAGGCTGTATATGCCTAATTTGGGGCAAGATAATTTGTGTAAAAAGTGTGTCAATATTATATTAATATTATATTATATTAGCTTAAGGCCTTTTCTAAACATTAAGAAAATTAAATAAAATGAAATATTGTTACAACTTAAAATATTCTAATTATTAATATTTGAATTAAAATTTGCAACAAACTTATTATGTAAGAAACCTCGATAATTTCCTTTTATATCACATATTTTTTGAGGTTAATTATTAAATCCAAATAATGGAATATGGTGTTAAAGAAAAAAAAATGCAGTAATAGTCTTGCACAATGTGTGTATGGACTATCGAGCTTTCGATTATTTTGAAGATAATTCAAAAGCTAGGTATTCTTTGTATGTTCGTATATCGTCTATCTGAAAACTATACATTTGTAATTATGTTAACCAGTGGGACGCTCCTTCGCACAGGATGCCGGCTAGATTATAGGTACCACAACGGGGCCTATTTCTGCCGTGAAGCAGTAATGTGTAAACATTAGGTACTGTGTTTCGGTCGGGGCGCCGTAGCTAGTGAAATTACTGGGCAAATGACACTAGGTGATGAGCGCAATTGTTGTGCCTCAGAATTTTTGGGTTTTTCAAGAATCCTGAGCGGCACTGCATTGTAATGGGCATGGCATATAAATTATCAACGTCCTGCTCGTCTCGCCCCTTATTTCCATTAAAAAAATATAAATATAGAGTCTTAATAGGTTTGAATGTATTGCAGATCACGCCGGGAGAAACGCACATTTGTCTTCGACATCCACTGCAACTTCACGATTCGGGGACAGTACAGCATCAAAGGCAGGATCCTGCTATTCAATCTGGACACCGACGGCAGCGCCAAAATAAAAATCTGTAAGGAAGCAAATCAAATCAAAATCACTTTATTCATCTACACGAATAAAGTGATTTTGATTTGATTTGCCCTACGTCAAGGAAATAACACTTATGAATTTCAAAAGTTTTCTTTTTACATTTACCACCACTATGGAAATGGTTGAGTGTGAGTGTTTAGTGAGAAGATGTGGTAAGAACCTCATTGCCACTCTTAAGATCAATATTTTTAGCTTGATCGTTTTACAAATCATTTCAATTACAATATATGTAAAGTGAGACAACAAAAATACTCAAACGTCAAATATTCAATGCCTTACGTGTAAGTCAAAAGTATGTTAATCAAAATGTAAATTAATAAGAAAAAAAAAAGAGTTATTGACTAGAGTATATGCATCAAACCACGCACACCGTAAATAAATAAATAGAGGTATTTTGCCATTATAAAAAAAATAATAACTTTATTTTTTTAAACATGAAGCAGAGGTTTTGGTAACGGAATCATCCTACCACCACAAGTAGCGCCTGTTCACGAGTACGATGTATAGACAAGTGATCGCCTCCCTCGACGATATTTCACGGAAGAGAACGACCCGCCCCACGCCATCGCCACAAGCAGTGACATTTGACTATCTTTCTTATCACTAAGAACGCTTACATAAAGGTTTATTTACATTCTTCTCATCTGCCTCAAGGTGACGAGTGAATCACTGCTCGCGCTGCTCTGAATTTTGCTTTTTTTAAAATACTACATCACTGATCATCAGATGGACTGTATGCTCTATTGACTTCTTTTCATAAAAAGTATATTTTTTAAATTAAAATATGGACGAGACGAGCTGGACGTTCAGCTTTAGCTCCTTAGGATGGAGTTCAAACTCAAATACATACATTCACTTACAGGGAACCAGCGTATTAGATTGGATGTATTAGAAAAGGTCGTGAGAAATGAGCAAGGTGAAGGACATTATAAAATCAACTCCTACAAGTATAAAGCGGACTACGGCACCGACCTCAAACTAAATCTCACCAATCTATTCAGAGGCAGCCCTGAAATCAGTAAGTTGTTATCACTTCAAACCACTAAGGACCTGTTTCACAATATGCAAGTAAATTAGCGAATTATTAGCCACATAAAGTTCCGAATAACACCGACTGTATTTACAATCAAATCAATCTAGTACAAATGTACTAGATGACTTTTAGGCAGGTCGGTTTGGCAACTTCGCATTCTATAGTTCGGTTTAAAGAAATTTATTCTCATAAGATTTAACATAAAATCACTTACATGAGAATTTTACATAAATATACAATATAATATTACTTTAGGTTTTAATGAATAAGCATGCAAAACAAACAAAGTGAACAATAACAATAAAAAATGAAGGTACATAAAAATTTGGTAAACAAAACAACATCAATATATTTTATATTTATACGGAATAACAAGGACTGGATGTGCCTAACGACTTATAAGATAACAGTTGAAGTAAATTAAAATAATACCTACGGTTTGAACAATAGTACAATAAGATAACTGAAAAAAGAAAAGTTCCGTTCGTAACTTTACTTCTGCATTGTGAAATTGGGCCTCAATGTAAATTCGGTAGGGACCTAATAAGCGCTTGGTAAGTTTTCTAGTATGAAAAACCAGCATCAACTAAATTTTTTCTTAATATTATAATAATATGAAAAATTATTTATTACAAACTACCACTGTTACTACTAGGGTGTATAACCGCCTTTAGAATATAAGTGAAAAATAATGCAATCAATTCTCATCCAGGTGCAAATATCCTCGAGGTGCTAAACTCTAATTCGCAGTTGGTTGCGCAAGAGTTCGGCGGCCCTATACTCGACTACGCTATCGACTACGCAATGAATGTCACTCAACGATTCTTTAGCACTTACACGTACAACCAACTCAGTCACGTTCCGCTCACCGAAGAGTTCTTCGAGAAAAGTTAACTTCTAGAATATATTTACTTAAGATATATAAGTAAGTGTAAAATTTGATTGGGCTTTATTTATTCACACGAACGTTGTCATTTAAGATTAAACTGGCCACCATGAAACTATGTAATTCTTCATCAAAAAAATATTTATTGCAGAAGATCTAACAGTTTCAACCTCGTTTCATAACGTTAATTATGCCTGAGAGTATTTATCCAAAGGTGAGGGCAATTATACGAGACATATGTGTTTTTTGTGGTAAGTGGGTAACAAAAATTGAGTAAGCATTTTGATACTTCAAACATACAATTTAACAATAACATCTGTTGCATATTTTCAAAGTTAAAATTACTCTAATATGTAAAAGAATACGGCGTAAGGAATTACTATCATAAACAGGCTAGATAGTTCTCAAATTTGTAAAATAAAACTGTGCATTACTTTTTTTTTTGAATAAACAAAACTCTACAAAGTCAAAACTTTTTCAAGTACAGTAAGAAAAAAAATAATTCTCAATACCGACGGCCATTTACACCTGATACCGTCTCCAGTTCGTTGAATTCCCAATTTCGTTTGTTTAAAAGTCTGAAAACGATCCTATTGAATAATTTAATCAAATCTCTGACAAAATTAATAATACTGGAAATATTTTACACTAAAAATATAAAAATATTTGAAAACAGATGTAAGGAATTCAAAAGATTTTCTATATTTTTTATTTAAAATGTATGGAATGGAATGAATTTATATAATGTAAGGAAAAAGAGGTCTGAATTAAATAAAATTATAAGTTATAATTACATAATTAGTAGATAGTATAATTAAGTTACATAATATTCTATTAACCCCAAAAGTCAACAACTGCTAAATGTTGCTCGAAATCTTAATATTGCCAAACTGTAACATTTTGTAATGCTCGAGTTATATTAATTCGTGTAACGTAATATAATCTTTGCATACTAACGGCCGTTTTCAATAAGCTATCTATCCTTAGTTTAACAAACTAGAGGTAGAAACTATAGGATACCATTAACATAACTATATTGGACGTAACTATGGATAAATAAGATCTTGTCATTAAGCAGTGACAGCAATGTATCCGTAAGTTAAACTAAGGATAGATAGGTTATTGCAAACGGCCGTATAACTATATTGGACATAACTATGGATAGATAAGATTTCGTCATTAAGCGGTGACAGCAATGTATCCGTTAGTTAAACTAAAGATAGATCTTTCATAAAGTCTTTTTTCCATTTATTGTTCAAAACAAAAACATACAAAAAAAAAGGTAAAGTACCACGAAAACCCCAAAGGGTTTAGACAAACCCTATATCTATATTTATATATTTGTATATTTGCCTTTCATTTTATATAAATTTTGAAGGCTATCTGGCAATTCGTTTATTATATAAGGTACGGTAAGTTAAGGTAGGTTATTAGATTACTACTACTGTTATAGTTCTTTTATATTCTATTCTTCCTACTATGGCTTCTGTGGAAAATATACCACAATTTAGCCAATATCATGTTACATAGACCATGTGTTGCACCATCGTATTCCTCGGCATAGTTTCAAAGTAAAATACCAAGCCAATATCGAATATTTATTTTGAAATTTTGATAAGTCACTATTTATCATTAACAATTGCTAGAACCGGCGAAGATTGGACGGTTACAGGGTAACAGTTAAAGTTATGACGTCATATAAAAATTGTTAAATGGTGCCACACATTTTTTGCTTAACCGAAACTTTAACACTTATGTTAAATTTGTTGCTAATGTTAGTTGATGCAACGCAGCTTAATCGTTTTAGAAACTATATGGACAAAGCCTTTTTTAACATTCTGTTTTTTAAATTTATATTAATTACTACAACAATATACATATATAAACACAAATAGCATAGATATAATACTAACATAGATCTCCTTTTTTTTTCTGTGGGGAGTTGATATTGGATTCTGCGCATTCCGATGGTTTCTTATTTCATAGGATAAGTAAATTAATTTCAATTAATGTTTATCAATTACCTTACTTCTAAGAATATGTACAAGTAATTCTGTATATAAGTTTTTAAAGTGTTACTATATTAAATAAGAATTATAAAATTATGTTGTTTTATTAATGCCAAACTACCAGTGTGTCAACATGAAGCTATGTGGTATATTCACCAAAAGACAACTGCGAAACATCACAAATCCCTTTCTGCACTGAGCACGGTAAATGAAATGGGCACATTACAAAAATTTGACTCAGGGTCTTGTGATGGACATTATGGAAATGATTTTCATTTGATGAAATTCCCTTAGATCATTTATACGTTCAGATAGCTGTGAAAACTTCAAAAAAAAATAAGGTTTACTGTTAACCTCTATTTTTAGTAATGCACGCACACTAAACCAATGACATATAAACCACGTGTGGAAGACGTAGTTTGTCACGCACACTGAAGTAATAAGCCTGTTTCCATCGGTTGTCTAGTAGCAAGAGGCTTTATCCTAGCATATAAATCTAATATATAAAATTCTCGTGTCCCGGTATTTGTTGCCAAACTCCTCCGAAACGGCTAAACCGATTTGTATGAAAATTTGTGTGTGCATCGGGTAGGTGTGAGAATTGGCCTACATCTATTTTTCATAACCCTTTATGAAATATTTTTACCCCTAAATATTTTTTTGTACAATTTTTTTATATTCATTTTATTATGATTAAGCATTAAAAAATACAACCAACTTCAAAATTTCACACTTCTACGATCAACACCTATTTTTGTATCGCGATTCTAATATTTTTCTATTCCATCCACAGATACGCAATAGGGTTGCAAGATGGCAATCGAATATAATGATTATTGTAGTACGTTAAATTTTATGTCCAATATATTTGGTAGGTCTGAGAATCGGTCGTCATCTATTTATTATACCCCAATAATGTTAGTTATTGATTTTTTTTTTTCTTTATATGGCAATAGATCGTTTGCTGGGTAAAATTTATTTTATTTTTTAACCGACTTCAAAAAGGAGGAGGTACACCGATTACTCGGAGATTTATGATCCGATTTACGTAATTCTTCTTTTGTTTGATGTGAAATAGATACCATTTGGTCCCAATTTTATATAGTTTGACCCAGTAGCTTTCATTTTATGAACATTTATATGAAAATTTTCGTCTACCTGGATGATATAATTGTTTTCTGTGTACGGCTTTTTTTTGGAGTTTTCATTCAGGTTGCTTATATATATCTTTATTAACTGACTCTAAAACGTAAAAAATAAAAAAAAACTTACTTAGAAAAACCGACTTCGAAAACTGAAAAGTATCAATAACTAAAAATTTAATTTAATACACCTCTTAAGCAAACCTAACATAACTCTTACACCTCTAAACGAGCAATTCTTGTTTTTTTTTTTAAATATTTAATTTAATATAATATTAGAATACAAAGGCAAATTTTGCCACTATATTCAAGACTATAACAGCTCAGATGGTACATTGGGTGATCCGGAAAGCAGATCCGTTTCGAATCCAGATGTCCTATTAGTTTTTTTTTTGTTCAAGATTTGTTCATTCTTAAAAATCAGAGGAAGGTAATGTCGTCCGGATATTAAATAATAATATAGACTTAATATAGACCTGTCACGTTACGTAGTTACGTACTTTCATGGTTCTATTATATTATATCAATGAACCCATCTGTTCGAAAAGATTTTTTTTTTGATAATAATGGACGAGACGAGCAGGACGTTCAGCTGATGGTAATTGATACGCCATGCCCATTACAATGCAGTGCCGCTCAGGATTCTCAAAAAACCCAAAAACTCTGAGCGGCACTACAATTGCGCTCGTCATCTTGAAACATAAGATGTTAAGCCTCATTTGCCCAGTAATTTCACTAGCTACGGCGCCCTTCAGACTGCTACTGCTTCACGGCAGAAATAGGCGCCGTTGTGGTACCCATAATCTAGCCGGCTTCCTGTGCAAAGGAGCCTCCCACTGGTAATATTGGATGAATTGGTTCGCGTTCACGACGTGCGCCCAATGATGGTGTTTTCTATAAGAAACTTTTAGCGAGCAGTAATGAGTTTTTAATCCTCTTCAAAAGTGTGCCGCAATTATTCTTTGGCAAACTAATTTTTAAATCTCGCATATATCTATACTAATCTGTTCTCTGAATACTAATCAGTTCTCTAAATCTAATGTTTTTGTCAATATTAGAAATTATATAGTATTTTTTTTAAATAATAATTAAACAAACAGGGGCTATGTTGTTATATTTAGGGTTTTTCATCCTGACCGGCACTGCTTTGTAATGGTCAGGGCGTATCAATTACCATCAGCTGAACTTCCTGCTCGTCTTGTCCCTTATTTTCATAAAAAAGAAATTGCTCCTCTTCCTGGTCAAAAATGTCCCTCAGTTTCGTGTCATTTTATTTAATTTTTAGGATGAAATCCTTAAAAATTTTACTCTCATGCGCGCAAAGAAGTTTTTCTTAAATAAAACACTATTATTATGTCCAGTATAAAATGAATGTTCCATGGTTTCAATACTACCAGCTAATTAACTAGGGCAGTGGAAAACAATCACGGAAAAGCAGTTGAAGGTTTTCATTAATCTAAAAGCAATTCTTAGCTTTGGAAAACATCAGTGTTTTTCCGCAAATAACTTCTTACTCATCCCAGCCAATGACGGTCTATTCATATCATTCGCAGTCTGATAGCGCAACGGCAAAAGTGTGCTAAAAGACAATGTAAGCACAATTTTCTCCTTAGTCATGTGTCAACTGTCACTGTCCGAAACAAATCTGAACTGAATTAATGCTTATTGTCCTAGAGTTTGGAGGGTAGAGGAATCATCTCATATGAGAGGAAAGTTGAAAAAGTGTCCAGCTTATGCTGTAAATAATAGTTCAAAAAACTTCCACAATGGCACAGGGTATGGTGTGAAGTATGGTGAAAGTAGCAATTGTTAACAAATTGAAGTACGCTGAGATAAAAAATTTAATATTATTGTCGACCACGGACTAGTAAAAAATAAGGACTCTGTGTCATCTTACATAACAGTGTAGCACTAAAACAATTAGCCGATTAACGTGTAAATACATATCCCCACGCACACACTTACACTACTACAGGCCGAAAGGCGACCATTATGAGAATTGACATTGTCTGTAACAGTTCAGTTTGCGTCTCAATAAAATATTTTAAAATACCGTCGTGCGTTGTGCAAAAGTGTAATAACGATACTATATAAGTATTTGTGGCCATATATAATTATTTAAGGGAGAAAAAATTGTGTAACTAGTATCCCCCGTAATCGCACACACACTAGCATAACGGTGCTTCACGTGCTTATATCACGGCGCGGAGTACTTTCTTTTTTTACTCGTCCGTGTTGTCGACTAAAGTAGTTAATTATGGAAACTTTCAACTAATTGCGTAGTACAAAATAATGTTGTAAATATAACCTTAACTAATTATTACAGAGAAACGTGCACCTAGAGTGATTAGTATTATTTTATATTTGGCGCTTCATTTAAGATTTACCTCAATTTAATGCATTTTGACGGGCACTTTTTCAAAGAAAAAACACTTATTGTTATCAATAACTACCACCCATTCAAAAACAAATGCCTCAGACCTGAGAAAAACATGCTCAAGAAACCCAGCGGGCTTTTTCTTTTTTATATAAATAAAATTTGGTTTAATCAAATTTATAATTTAAATAGTCTGACGGCGGTCGTTCCATTCCCAGTCTGTATCGTCAAGAATTAAACTTAAACACATAAACGTCTCTTAACAATTCTTTTAAATTTCGTAGTATATTTCTTTTGAACATTTTCTGAGTTATTGTTATAAAAGCATATACATCGCCCCACAAAAGACTTACAAACTCGACTTCGCATGAAACTGCTATCAAATAATCCCTGCAAACAAACCAAATGGAACACAATGCTCTGAGCTAATATTTGTACATCGAACACAAATTTTGTCGTTCCAATTTTTACGAGTCGATCGCATATTCATTTGAAATGTATCTTTATAAACACGCAAGACACCGATATCGTTCGCTTCGGATTTCCGATTTATTTTACGAGTTTATAAATTGGAATGTCAACCATTTAGCTCAAACATTTTCTAGATATACAAAGCCTATTATTATTCTGCATTGCATGACTGAGAAAAATTGGTTTCCCGAAGTTACGGTTCAAACAGTTAAAACAAATGCATCGTCAAAAATTTGTGTTACAGCTGAAATTGTAGTTTGTAACAACCGAAATATAATTTCCTTTTATTGAAAACAAATCTAATAACTATATATTTTACATTACTATGATTACATAAAATTAAAACTATCATTACGGGGAAGCGTACCAAGAATACTGGCAGCATTTCCATGTTGGATAGCTAGGCTGATCCGTTGACCGAAATAGCTGCCAGCGCTTGGATTTCCAGTAGCCCTATTGAGGCATGAAGATAGTACTTTGTACATTGTCCGCGGCTCTGGGCACCACGGTCCAAGAGAGGTGGAGTTTATCCGCTTCCCCCCACATTTCCTTTTTATACTAAGCAAAGTCATAAGTATGCAATGAATTGATATGTCGCCTACATATTAATTCATATTAATGCATAAAATACATATTAATGCATAAAAAGGCATAAAATGCATGTATTTTCTCAAAACTAAATCATTTAGAATTCTTTTTGATGTCACTTCAAACACTACTACCGCTTCGGAAACAAATGGCGCTCTGAGAGAGAACACGCGGCGCAAGAAACTCTCCCAGCATTGTTTTTGCTCTATTCGGTCATTGCTATAAAATAATCATAATCTAGTCCCAGGCTGTCCGATCATTAAAATTCATCTGTGGAGTAGTAAGATTATAACAGCGATTGGGACTTTATTATAAAACTGTATACACTTGCCCTTTACGATATTGTGTATCTTACGAAGCCTACTAGAATTAGCTGGTACAAGCAATCCCTCATTTGTATATTATAATTAATAGCTTTTAAAAGCGTTGTGAGCGTAGGTAATAGATTAAACCGTTAATCACCACATACCAATGTGTTTTCAGTTTTCCAATTCATATATACGTTTATAAGACGCTTTATAAGGTTGGTAACGCTCGTGTGAAACTTCTACGTAACGCACAAACGAACAATAAGACAGAAATAAAAAAAATCTAACAACTTATGTTTCTCGGGCCTTCATAGAAATCTTGAATTTAAAGTTTTGAAGTTAAACTTCTTTGGAAATCTTTAGATTTGAAACTCGATGAAACGAAAAGCGAGACGATTGAGACACAAACAGGTAAATATAGGATTCAGCCGGCGAGAGAATGAGGTAGGAAAGATTATACAGTGCTTTGGTACCAGGCGATCATAGTTGGAGAAGAGATTGTCTTATGTATCACGCGAGTATACCTTAAAATTTTCTGAAGTTATGCACACGACGTATTACTACATAGTCACGAGGAGAACATAAATATGGTAGCGGTTATAGTAATGTCGTTCATAGCGGTTGAAACATGTGTCATATGGCAAAATATACTAGGACTTTATATGCAGTTGAGAGGTTCATGCACAATGTACTTCTTAAAATTATTATACAACTGCTGACAATCTTGAAGCCAAAATTTTTAAAAGTTTCACTTGTACCACGTGTGAATTGCATTGCACAAAATGTTTTTTTTTATATGGAATATTTTACAATTTCAATCAATGCATAATGATTAAATTAAGCATTACAATTTTTTAGATGAAAGAACAGCTGATGTAGCAAGAAACATCTTCTATACACAAACAATATACATACATTTGTTCCTTTATATGAATATATCGATTACTTTACAATAATATGTCATTGAACCCTGGATCCGAATCATTAATTAATTCGAAGGCTTTAATTAAATGGCGAGACAGGCACTATTATCCTGAAATACAACCAACTGCAGTACTATCGCTTACATAATGTAAAGTGATTTTGATTTTGACTTGATTTATTGTTAACAATTGATGATGACCCGGTCATATAATTGTATTGAAATGTCATTGACTGAATTATTTGTATTGCGGATAAAATTAGGGGTTAAAGCATGAAATTGCCGATTTGTATGGAAAAATTTATATTGTTTTTTTTTTTAAATTTAACATACCTATTTATACAATCAAAATGATTACCATTATTAACTATACATTGCTGCATCTATTCGGAAGGTCATTTATGACTTTGCGATAGAACTGTGGTGATCTAGATTCGACAAACTGTGTGAAAGCATTTTGTACTGCCTCCTGAAATGAAAACTTTTTATCACGTAGAAAATTGTCCAAGTCACGAAAAAAAATGGTAGTCTGTTGGAGCAAGGTCTGGCGAATACGGAGGGTAACGAATGGTTTTTTATTGCAGCTCCTGTACAGTTTCTCGTGCTGTATGAGGTCTTGCGTTATCATGGAGCAATAATGGTGAAGATCGATTCATGAGTCGGTGCTGTTTCACTGCTAGTTTTCTTATCGTTGTTCAGAGTTCGGCACAATAGACATCTACCGTTATTGCTTGACCAGATCCGAGAAAGCTATAGTCAATAACACTATGCTGATTAATTCAATAAGACAACACAACCTATAAAAATGGGCCATTAATATTAGTTTAGTGTGCGTGACAAGCGATTTGTATGACACTTTGTGTTAGTGTGCGTGAATTGCTCAAAATATAGGTTAGATCTAAACTTATTTTTTTCGATGTTTTCACAGCTGTCATAGTGTATGTAGATGTATAAATTGAAATAGACGTATATTTAACTAAATTATTCGTTATAATAATATTTTCATTGTTTGTATTTAGTACCTTCTTTATTAGATTAATAAAATATACTTTATTAATCTGTGTGTTCTTTATCACAATAATGTTGTTTTTACTAATGTTAAATAACACGAGGAATTAGCATTTTAAAGGAGTTTTTTTTTAGATTATGGATTAATCTTCACTCGGCTCCAACAAGATACCGCAGCCGTAGTCGCAAAGTGCAGCAACTAATACTTCGCCCAAGTGGGCATACTCGAGCCAGTCTCGAACAATGTGTGACGTTGACACTTTACATGCCACATGTTATGTTAAACATTGTTAATAATTGAAACTAAAATGCCGATTTGGTTTGTAAAACTTTGTAAAAATAATACTACAAGAAATAAAAAAGACACTGGGATGACAAAGCATCCGTAAGTATTTTGTATTTTATTAATTTCAATGTAATATAACACAAAGTATATGTTTTATTAAGTACTATATGCAAAATTTTAAAGATGCCATTGAGTATCAAGATGCCACGCACACAAGCATCTAATAGTTGTCGCATTAAAAAAGCTACTGTTATAAGTTGTGCGGTATTTAGCTGGAGCGCAGCGGAAACCAAATCTTAACCTAAGATTTTCGTTTTATTACTCCAAAGAAGTCGAACTTCTTGTGTGCATACATAACACACTTTGCTTGAATTTATTGTTATTCCAATAGTTAGTATCCAATAGCTTTGTTTTGAACAAAAGTTACATATTATAGTTACCAGTGGGAGGCTCCTTTGCAGAGGATGCAATGCTTCACGGCAGAAATAGGACCAGAATGGCGCCTATTTCTGCCGTGAAGCATTACTGTGTATCGGTCTGCAGGGCACCGTAGCTCATGAAATAGATATGAATGAGATATTTCGAGCGATTGCCAATTCCGCGGCCATCTGGAGAGTAAAGCCAAATTGGCTTCGAAGAAACTGGGCATAAATTGAGCACGGCAAAACTTCAAGCCGGCCCACATTCTAGCGCTGTACAAAGCGAAGGTCCGGCCACATATGGAAAGTTGCTGTCATCTCTGGTATGGCGCACCCCAGTATCAGCTCGATCCATTTGACCGCGTGCAACGCAGAGCAGCTTGAATTGTCGGGGACCCAGTGCTCTGTGAACGGCTGGATCACTTGGCGTTGCGTAGAGACATCGCTTCATTGTGTGTCCTCTACCGCATTTATCATGGGGAGTGTTCCGAAGAGCTGTTTCACCTGATTCCTGCCGCTGAAATCCACCTTCGCACGACACGCCACAAGTTAGGATATCGTCCCCACCACCTGTATGCGTGGCGGTCTTCCACAGCTAAGGAGCTTTCTTCCACGTTCTACAAAGCTGTGGAATGAACTTTCTTGTGCGGTGTTTCCGGAACGATACGACATGGATACCTTCAAAAAAAGCGCATACACCTTCCTAAAGGCCGGCAACGCTCCTGTGAGTCCTCTGGTGTTGTAAGAGAATGTGGGCTGCGGTGATCACTTAACACCAGGTGACCCGTACACTCGTTTATCCTCCTTTTCCATAAAAACAATGAGACTGAACATCAATCAATGAGATTATGTATCAAGGTGACGAGCACAATAGTAGTGCCGCTCAGAATTTTTTGGGTTTTTCAATAATCCTGAGCGGCATTGCATTGTAATTGGCAGGACGTATCAATTGCCATCAGCTGAACGTCTCGTCCCTTATTGTTATAAAAAAAGTTACTTTCAAACATTATTATATCGGTGTTTACAAAATCGTACTTTAAACAGAAAATAGAATTTTGTACGTGACATTACATGACCCATCACTATTAAGCACAGGGTATTGTTAACTGCGACGGGATCCTGATGACATCATAAAAGACTTATATTATATATGTATACTAGCTGACCAGACAGACGCAGGATTAATATCGTATTTGTGCAAACGCCTAAATCATAGTATTAAAAATATAGTTAAACAATATGTTATATTTTTAAAGTGATAACCCTCACTTCTAGGGTTAATACACAAATAAAATTTGCCACAACCTGAGAGTTGTACAAAGCAAACAGAATTTTGTAGCGAGGCGGTACTCGAACTCGAACGGTTAGCTCAGTTGGTGAGAGCACCGGCACGGAACGCCGGAGGTCGTGGGTTCAAGTCGCGCATCGTTCATAAAATTTTGTTTTTCAAATTTTATTTGTGTATAAATATAGTTATAATAATATATAGAGTAATATTATAAAGATATAAAATAGAAATTAAACATATTAATTTATGTTAGATGTACCAACAATAACTCAACATTAACAATTGATTTGCACTACATACCAATTCTAGGTTGGTTATTCTAATTTGGTATATTCGACAATATAAATTAGAAACAATTAAATAACTTTAATCGTAATTCTAGAAACTACACAATGTAAATAATTACAATATCATAAGTGTGAAATTACAAAATAATACATAAAAATGAATTGCAGTTCGTTAGTCTCGCTAAAACTCGGGAACGGCTGGACCGATTTGGCTAATTTTAGTCTCGAATTATTTGTGGAAGTCCAGAGAAGGTTTAAAAGATGAATAAAAATATAAAACCTCAGAACTAAATAAAAACAACGATTTTGATATATTTTCTTTGAATCTTACCCCGTCATTCAGAAATCATATTAAAATAAAAGTTTATAATGAATAACTAATTAGATCATAACTGTGTGTGTCTAACAATATCTGTTTTAAACTTATTTTATACAAAAGGTTATTGAGGCGGTACGAAGTCGGCCGGGTCAGAAACTATTATCTACCGTTGTCGTGATTTTTTCTAAAACTTTTTTCTCTTTTCTAGATGACCTAAACGTGTCGTGAAGAATGTCCATGTAATGACCGTTGATATCGCTGTATGTTGTAGATATTCCACAAAAAATGGGATCGTATTGTTTTACATACATTCTAGAGTAATTATTTGAAAATATTTTATTATTTATTTAAACAAACCTATATTACTAGTTTATTATTTAATATCCAGACGACCGAGCCTTGCTCGTATTTTTAAGAATGTGCAAAACAAAACTAATAGGACGTCTGGATTTTAACCAGGGTCTTCTGCTTTCCAAATCACCCAATGTGCCATCTGAGCTATTACAGTATTGTATATAGTAGCGAAATTACCTTTATATTCTAATGTTATTGTAGCTGTTTCTCGTTAAAACACGGATAAAACTACATTTTCTTAAATTGAAATCTAGCTAGATTAGAAAATAGAAATTTTATGAAAATCCTTGGTGCCGTTTCCGAGATTCAGATCATAGATATAAAAGAATTGCTCGTTTAAAGATATAAGACTTACAGCAAAGACGCTTGAGAGCACGGATATTTATATACAAGGGCAGTCTATTTTTACGAGTCTCGGCTCTCATAAGTAATATCAGTCATAACAGAATCATCACGAAAACGCAACACACATTTTGTCGTATTTTTTCAGGGGTGGCCGCAACTGGATATGTTTTAGCCCTCTATGGGAGTTTAATTTGAGGTGTAAAAAACTGAGAGTGTTAGGATACACTTATCTTTCGCGTTGACGATATGTTATCACGTATGGAAATGTGATTCTCAAAGTATTATGATTTAAAAACATTAATTTTAATATTTTTCACAAATAATTTCTTCTTTAGCTTTATTATTTTAAATGATAGTAACCATCTGGTTTTATTTTAAATATTATAACATGCTAGCTGACCCAGTTAACGTTGTATTGCCAGAAAGAAATTTAAAAAAATTGGGGTTTAAAAATAGATGCAACCGATTCTCAGACCTGCCAAATATATCGTACTACAATTATTCTATTCGATTACCATCTTGCATTATCTATTGCGGATTTATGGATGGAATAAAATAATATAAAATTCGCGATACAAAAATAATTGTAGATCGAAGAAGGGGAAAATTTGAGGCTGTATGTATTTTTCAATGCTGAATGAAATAAAATTTCAATAAAAAAACTGACAAAAATATATATATATATTGAGGGGTGTGTACCCTTATCATTTAGGGGTATGAAAAATACCTACCCGATATGCAGAACAAAATTTCATACTTATCGGTTCAGCCGTTTCGGAGGAGTTTGGATACAAACACCGGGACACGAGAATTTTATATATAAGATAACCCATAACTAGTCTTTAATTATTACTTAGACAGCCCCACCTCTTATTACGTAGTATTTACATCCTCTCTGCTTCATACTTTTTCATAGAAAAGACGATTCTTTTCCAATGCGTTTTCAAGATTTAACTAACTGAATTTAAAAGTTTGAGCACCATAATTCCCAAATCCCTCCAAGGCCGAACGACATCTCAGCTAGCTTGTAAAGACATCCGTCATTCCACGCCTCACGATTACCGACCCTCATATTCGAACTTGCTACTTACGCCCCGAAAATTTAGACGCATCTTCGACCCTCCGACTACACGGGGTTTTTTCAAACATAAGATCATTTACGGGACTCTTTTTAGAGTGATCCTTTGACACGGGGTGTAATGTGTCATTTCCGATAAAAAGTTTAGGAAGTCTAAAATTAAAATATCCGTTTTAGCTCGCGATGATGTATTTATTGTGTCGGAATGATAGATATAACGAATTTTCATGCTTTTTATACTTTTACAATAAAATACTTTTTTTGACTTACTCGTGTAAGGTATATTACCTACGTACATATAGTACATTTGAGTATTTTTTTTCGATCAATAATTTATTGTAATTAAAATAATTTGTGAAACGACCAAGCTAAAAATATTTATTTAATGTGGAATGGCAATGAATTTTCAATTCTTATCTACTCTTTTTGATGATGACATTTCTATCTTGATCCCTTGCTAAAATTTAAAACAATTAGAAGAAAAATTAAATAATAGAATCTTGTAGATCTTGAACTTTATATTAATAAAACTAAAATTATGCCTTTTAAACCTTACCGAAAATCATCCTTAAGTATATTATTTTTATATATAATAGCTAATAAAATTGCGTGATGCCTTTATTTTATTTACACTATGTGTGGATTGATGCATCAACTGTATTGTACTTTAAGTATGTAATCAATGACTATAACTATGTTTTTACTTATTAATTTAAGTTATTTGACTTACTCGTGTAAGGCATTTAGTACAATTACTAACGTCTATATGTTTGTGTATTTTGTTGCATCACTTTGCATATATTGTAATTGAAATGATTTGTAAATTTAATCGAAAATAAGAACTTGTAATACCATTCTGTTTTGAAAAGAACAACCTAAGAGTTTCTTGCTCGTTCTTCTCACTACAAAAATTCATAACTTGAAACAGTTGACACGGCTACACTACTGGGAAATAATAACTCACACTTGACTTGGAAGCCACATCTACAGAAATTAAAAAGGGAAATATCTTCTTTCAGATATCAAATCAGACGGCGCTGCTTATTAAACATAAATTCAAATTCAAATATTTTTATTCAAAATAGGATGTGAAATCACTTATTGGAAGTCAAAAAAAACTACCACCCATTCCAAAGTGAATGCCTCAGGCCTGAGAAGAACAAACTCAGCGGGCTTTTTTCATCAAAAATATGTTTTACAATTAAAGTAACATTTACAAAGTAACATTGTACAATTAAACTTATTATTTAATAGCCTGAGGGCGGTCGCTCCATTCCCAATCTGTGGTATCATTAAGAAAGTCATTTATGTTATAGTAACCTTTACCACACAAACGTTTTTTAACAATTCTTTTGAATAACGTAACACCTTTGTTTTGAACATTTTCTGGGATCTTGTTGTAAAAGCATATACATCGCCCCACAAAAGACTTACTAGCTCGACTTAGCCGAGTAGTAGGCATCATCAGTTTATGTCTGTTCCTGGTGTTAACATTATGGTTATGACAGTTTTTGGCAACTTGCACATTCTAGATAGACTATCTTATGGAATATAAATATTAATGGGGAAACTGTAGTGAAATAAAAGATATATTTACCCAACAGAAAAAGTGTATCAAAATTTAACAAAATATTCAGCAGATCGATTCATGTAGACTATATTTTATTAAACACAAAATTTGTAAAAACATTCGACTTACATATATACTCAAAACGACCAAATAACAAGCGAAATAATAGAAAATTTAATAACTTAAAACTACCTACCCCAAACAAGCATGTCACTAGTGTTATCGAGCCCTCACCACAAGGCGATAAAACTTTAAATTACATTCCAAATAAAATTAAAAATAAAGAGAAGCCTTCCTTATATAAAAAAGACCTTAAATATTTTTTATTACAAAATGTTTCTTTAATTTAGCCGAATTTTTAATGATACTAAGTGTGAGAATTAGTTACAATTCTTAGATAATATATAAATAGATATATTAATAATAATTGTATCGTATTTTCTGTATTTTTTCTGTTACATATTATTTTGTTTAAAACTAATTTATTCTATATAAAATAGTCGTTCCCGCCCGCTTCACTGGGCGAATTTTAAAAGGAAATAAATTAATAAGGGTACGTTGGAATTCGAAAAATAAGTAGCCATAAACCATCTAGGATAGATTTCTGTGCCCTTGCAGGGCGTCATATATTGTCTATCTGTCTAATGTACCACCCTTTTGTAATAATGTGACTTGCAATAAAATATTTTGATTTGATTTGACCTGACACGAGATGACGCATGGTCTAGCCATCGTTCGCTTCGCACATATTTGAGGGAAGAAGACGACCCAGCACACAACGCCGCCGCTAATAACGCCATTTTAGTGAGCATGACGAACCATAGATTAGCATAGACATGGTAACTACAAAATTGTAAACATAATGCTCACAAAGCAAGTCCACTAAGCGATTCTATATAATGCAATTACAGTAGATTTTATATAAACCAAAAAAAAAACAATTATATTCATATTACATTCATAAGATTATACAATCTTAATATTATTATTAGGTGGACCAGGAGCATCTACTTTCCATAGTTCTTTATCCTCTATATATTCTTTAATCGTATAGTAAGCTTTTTGAATAAGTCTTTAAAAATTTTATGAATTTAGCTGGAGTTAGAGATGTTTATTTGGAATTTTATAAAAAAAGCACTGAGACCTACAAATGAGTTTTGTATTTCACCGAGTCTCGATTTTGGAATTGCCATTTTATACTTATTTCTTGCAAACTCGCAATACAAACAGGCCTCCTTGTCAAACTTTATTCTTATTTAATACTAGCTGACTCGGCAAACGTTGTTTTGCCATATAAATAATGTGTAGAGTGAGACCGTTTCTTGGACATGACAACATTACTTAATTTTTCTAAAATAAACGTAGCCTAAGTTACTCCTTATTACATCAGCTACCTGCCAATAAAAGTCCCGTCAAAATCGGTCCAGCCATTCCGTCAGAGATTAGCAGGAACAAACAGACAGACAGACAGACAGACAGACAAAATGTATGTACCGTATATAAATATTACAAACAGACACTGCAATTTTATTTATATGTATAGATACTGGAAATGTTGCCAGATAATTTAAATTAGTAGCTTCATTTCCTCTTCGTCAGCTTCTAACAAGATGCAGGAATGTTCGATAAAAACAAAGAATCCAACATCGCGAAATGTAAAACTGATGAATGGATTCGAAGGGGCGTATTGATGATTCATTACCATAAAAACACCACTTTGTAACTGTCATCAGCTGATAGATGTGCTGTGGAGTAGAGGTGGAAAATTGCATCGTTTGATTTATTTAATGGTGTGTTTAAATTTAGTTAGTAACGTGTTAAGTGGTTACGTAGGCGTATAATAAAATTCAGAAAGCGTCTCCTTATAACTTTTGTTAATTCTAAGTAATTTTAATTTCTATGTGGTCGATTTTTAGCATAATTTCAAACTTTCTTTGAAAAAAACCTGTGAATGTAATAACTAAATTTTTTGTAGGCATTCTTTAATAAATATAATATCATGGATGGTCCTCCACATTGCGGTTTTCAAGGAGCTTTCTTCCTCGTACTACAAAGCTGTGGAATGAGCTTCCTTGTGCGCTGCTTCCGGGACGATACGACATGGGTACCTTCAAAAAAAGCGCGTACATCTTCCTTAAAGGCCGGCAACGCTCTTGTGATTCCTCTGGTGTTGCAAGAGAATGTGGGCGGCGCGGGTGATCACTTAACACCAGGTGACCCGTACGCTCGTTTGTCCTCCTATTCCATAAAAAAAAAATAATATCATCATGATCCATAACAAAATACAACTCCAATTGTCATTCACACGTAAATATGACATGAGAAAAATTAAAATAATATGTTAGCTTACCTTTACTTTCTCATTATTCTAAAGTTAATTTTGATTAATAACTTAAACTAATCTAAATTGAACTATTTCATATTGAAATTGTTTAACTTGAGAAAAGCTTATGTTATTACTTAACTTTTATGTATATTAATGTGATAATGTAAGGAAAGGTTATTTACTAACAAAATCTTTTATTGATTATAAAATATATTTTATTCTTAGCTACAATTCTTGAATATGTACATTAGAAATTTGTGTATGTACATTATTAGTATCATTATTTAATACTATAAAAGTAACAATTGGTTAGAGTGAAAGAGGACGAGCCAGCATACCGCTGCCGTATGCGTAAGAGAAAGGGAAGCCAGATAAACTGACGCCGTAACGCGTTACGTCACGAAGCGACTTACTCTTTCATAAGATCCAAGAGATAAGATCTAAGACCAAAGAAATTGTAGCGTCTATGGCTTCATCATATTCGAATACCTTTCTTTTTTCTTTTAAAATAATTATATCCTTCCTTTCAAATAATTAAATTTTGGAATTGTGTATCTGAGGTTATTTTTATCTAAATACATATTGATGTGTGCACATTGAGGATTTTACTAGAAACTTTCACAATCATAATGTTATCACCAGGAACAGACATAAACTAATAACGCCTACTACTCGGCTAAGTCGAGTTTTTTTTGTGGGGCGATGTATATGCTTATGCAACAAGATCCCAGAAAATGTTCAAAACAAAAGTATTACGATATTCAAAAGAATTGTTAAAAAACGTTTGTGTGGTAAAGGTTACTATAACATAAATGACTTTCATAATGATTTCACAGATTGGGAATGGAGCGCCAGGCTACAGGCTATTAAATAATAAGTTAAACATATTTTTTGGTGAAAAAAAGGCCGCTGAGTTTGTTACGCCCATTCTTCTCAGGTCTGAGGCGTTCTTTTTGGAATGGGTGGTAGTTTTTGACTTTCGATAAGTGATGTCACATCCTATTTTAAATAAACATTCTTGAATTTGAATTAATAATAATTTTTAATGAATTAATAATCAGAATTAATACTGAATTTAACTTTCACAATGCTAATCTCAGTATCAGCAAATTTGCTTAAAAGGGGATCTAAATCTTTCGCATCATATATTAGAATAGACGCAGATGTATAGGCACCTACTACTTAGCATTAGCATTCCATCATGAATAAAGTTGACACATTGACCGACGACTTGCCTCAATGTCAGTATTAAGTTATTATAGAAGAATGCTTCAGTGACTCGGAGATGAACTTACAATTATGTGATCTACGTCTAGACTCTAAGAGACGGGTTCAATTCGAATGAACGACTGCCGATCAATGCGTTAACCACGTTTACATAAGGCTAACTTAGTATAGATGTGACTTTTTAATATTTTTGGGGTTATACTACTTATTATTTTTGAGTGACAAAGTTTAACAATCCGATGTAACAAATAATTTATATTCAAAAATTAAATATTAAAAATATGATTTACGCTACTTTTACTTATAGCTATCTCTAATGAAGTTTCTGATAAATGTGGAAGGCAGTTTGAACGTACTCTATTTTTTTTTATCTAGTAGATCAGTCTTTCTTTCCTTTTTAGCTTTTAGCGTACCACGGAAGCACTCCCCATTGTTGCTGTATATATATATTTATTTAACCACCATTTGGACGTTTTCCATAAAAAAAATAGGCTGAGAAACATTTTAAGTATTAGAAAGTACGTCACCATGAAAAAGAATGACGGATCAATAGTTATTATTTCGGCAATGTAAATAAATGTTGTTTCACCTGATTCCTACCGCCTAATTCCACTTTCGCACGACACGCCACAAATTAGGATATCATCGACACTATCTGGATGTGTGACGGTGCCTTTTGCAACGAAGTTCTTCCACGTACTACAAAGCTGTGGAATGAGCTTTCTTGTGCGGTGTTTCCGGGACGATACCACATGGGTACCTTCAAAAAAGCACGTACACCTTCCTTAAAAGCCGACAACGCTTCTGTGATTCCTCTGGTGTTGCAAGAGAACGTGGTCGGCGGTGATCACTTAACACCAGGTAACCCATATGCTCGTTTGTCCCTCTTTTACTAATAGTCTGAAATATCTACAACTAAGAGAAACCGAATGAGCACTAGGAAACATTATCAGGTTTTCCATACAAACGTTCTCGACTGTTATAACCCTAGATTAATATGTTTTTTTAATAAAACCTTACAATATATTTTTAAGTATATTTTTGTAAGTGCTAGGTTAGTATTTCAAATAGGGCTTACAACGGCGTAATCATATAGGCCTATCACACAGAAATAATCAGAAATATTTAAACAGTCCCACAAATTCAAATTTAAATATTTTTATTCAAAATAGTATTTATTGAACGTTAAATAAAACTACCACCCTTTCGAATAAGTAGGTATGCCTCAGACCTGAGAAGAACGGGCGCAGGAAATCAAGCGGACTTTTTTTCTTAATTTATTTACTTTATATTATGTAGTATCGTACAATAAAATTTATAATTAAATTTTGTTGAGGGCATTCGCTCCATTTCCAGTCCGTGGTATCATTAAGAAAATCATTTACCGTTACCACACAAACGTTTTTTAACAATTCTTTTGAATTTCGTAACACATTTTTGTACATTTTATGGGATCATGTTGTAAACGCATATACATCGAATAGTTCTTTACCCAAACAAAATTTGGAAAACAAAATTTTATGAACGATGCGGTACTCGAACCCACGGCCTCTGGCCAGAGAAATTTTATTTGTGTATTAATCATAGAAGTGAGGGTTATTACTTTAAAATATAACAAATTGTTTAGTTTCTTACCATTCAGCTTTGTCCGAGTTAGCGAGACAGAAATATTGGTTAAGAATCATTAAATGAGACTAAAGTCTCAGCTAATATTGTATGATTTGGACCGCTTACGATGTCATTTAAGACTGTTGGCCATCATGGATTCTAAAGCTCAGGATAGGAATCGCTGGCAAACATTAGAGGAGGCCTTTACCTTTGTACTTGCAGACCAAATAGAAACTTAAAAAATTTAAAAAATAAGATACAATTTATAAATATAAACATATATATACGCATAATGTATACTGGGTGTTACAAAACTACCCGTAAAGTCGAAAGGAGGTTAAATGGGGCCTTATAACAGGTCCATTCACAATATTTAAGAACCCAAAAAATAAAGACTCTAATTTCCACTGATGTGCAAACCATATTTCAGTAAAATTAAAGAGTAAACTACGCATAATGTACCTACATTTCTACCTAATTCGCGGAACGACAAAAATTTTAAAAGACCTAACCTAACGTAACAACCTAAACGAACACTTACTTTTTCATAATAAACATCAAATTTACAGAAACGACTCAAAGTGTTCTCCGCCTTGCTCAGTACACAACCTCGCTCGTCGGGATATGGCTTGTGTTGCATTTCGCAGCATCGTTGGTGTTATTGATGCGAAAAGCGATCCAACACTCTGTTCCATCTCGGCAATCGGAGAAATACACTCTGTCCTTCACCTAACCATTTTTTTTTTTCAACTTGACATTTTTTGTAGCCAGTACTTGAGTATAATGACATCCTTGTATTGAGGTAGCAAAAATTTATGAATGAAAAATAGAAATTATTAGTTAAGATAGGTACGGCTTTTCTGTTTAATGATCTGGTTCCCTGACATGACAGCTAGGGTTACTAGGGTTGTCAAAATTTTTGGCTTTGATAATTACTTATATTTTTACGGGGTATTTTGTAACACGTTGTATAAAGACTTACTTTGTAAAGTTATATCAATGCCAATAAAATTATTAATAACATCGTAATTTTTTGCAAGAAATAAAAGGCTCTTTTTATTACACTTATTACTCCACAAAAAAACGAAGAGAAAAGTAAAGAAATGATTGAATGGTTGGCTTGTATCCCTATGTTTTTCCTTAAAAACAGATGGAGAGAAGTCCCACTGTTGCTTTAAAGTTGGTAGATACACACACAAAAATTTCTCAACTATCCAGGATTAAGAAATTAAACAAAAGGATTAAAGACGCAAAGTTATTAAATTTATTCAGTTAGTTAAATTATACTTTAAAGGCTATACTTAATTTAAAATCTAATGTTTTAAGGCATCCAGTAAGTTACAAATAGGATAGTATTAAATTTAGGGATAAGCCAACTGCAGTGCAATCGTTTTAGGATAATAATAGGTGCCTGGCTAGGCTAGAGCAAGCGTGGAGATCGGCTTAGGTAAGCCTAATATATCATTGTATCATCAAAATAAATTAATAAATGGGCGCCATCGCTGTGTGTCTGTCCACCCCAGTCCCCAGGGAGAGTAATAATAATAAAAAGCCTTTTATTGATTCCAACAATCTTCGAATACTCAATATTATCTTAAGACTACGAGTATAATATAAAAGATATGTTATTGGGTATAGGCCTCCTCCAGCTTACTCCATCTATCCCTCTTCTGTCCTTTTCCTCTCAATTCTTTTCCTGCCATTTTTATAATTTCATCTACCCATCTGTTTCTTGGGCAAATAAATGAACAAAAATAATTTAAAGAGGGATACTTGTGAGATGGGTGGATAATTAAAAAGGTGCAACAAGCCCCTGACGAGGAACCGAACACTCGGAGTGCGGCTAGACCAAAAAACCAGGGACTCGGCGTCTCGCGCATTTTTTTTTATGGAATAGGAGGACAAACGGGCGTACGGGTCACCTGTTGTTAAGTGATCACCGCCGCCCACAAACTCTTGCAACACCAGAGGAATCACATATTTATTACAATATAGTAATTTTTGAAAATAAATATTTATATCTTATCCATACTTTTTATCCAAGCTTAGTAACACAGCCATGAACGCATACAAATTAGAAAACGTGTGACGTTTCAATAATACCCTGTTAAGTCTCCACTTATTTTATAAATGTAGAGGAAGTTCAAGGTTCCTGCACATTAATGTCTAACTGTCACCATAATGATACTCGCCATTGTTATAATGTCTCAATTCTTCGTCAGGAAATCGTCTGGCCCTCTTGATATGCAATTAGAAGTCTCAAGAAATTAATATTGCATATCGTGACTCGTGGGGCCGTTGGTAATTTACTGCCAGCTGGGTACGTATTAAAGCTATGTTTTAATTAATGCCTTGTTCACGGAAATGTGATTCTTCCCTGGAGTAACTGTTGTTACTAAAGGTACGTGTTTGTGTGGTGCTGAGACTCTGGCTAAGATCTGCAGAGCGTACTTAGAATTATCTAGCGAGTAGTTAAGGCGCTTTTATCGTGAAATGATCATCTTTGAGGACCTAATTCTCAGCAATGAGTTAGCTGGGAGATCAAAATAAAATATATGTTAGGGACTGACATGTAATCTCTAATCCGAATGTTTAAAAATTTTTAAAAACGTCAAATACCATGTAATAAAAATTATTGAAATGAAGCTGTCTTACTGCTTCTAAAGTGGTGATATTTTTATCGCTCTAACAACAGAAAGTAGCTATTTTATTTAACTTTTGACATAAGGGTCTTTATACTATATTCATTATATAAACGGCCGTCCTCGGGTCTGTGTGCGGTCTCGAGATAGAGCTAGCTCCGCCCAAACGCTGAACGTCGTTGGCGTGATCCTAAGCCTTAAGTCGAAGTCCGTACTTATAAACATTGCTTTGAGCGCGCACTAAGCATAACCTTAGCTCGCACTTAAGTCCACCATAACGACGACTTAAGAAAAACGCAGAACAAGAAGAAGATCAACAATTCCTTGCGTCATCATAAGAGTTGTTCGACGTTTTAAAATTGCCGTATAATACACTATTCTATAGATCTCAGCCTCAATGTTTTGCAGACGAATGAAAAAGCCTGAGGTGTTTTTTATTCACATAATTTAAGAATCGATAATGTTAAGTTCCGTTTCTATCCACGTTTTGCTCTAGATTGGTAGTCTCCTATTTGAACAACAGCTCGCTAGAATTTGCCAATATTGTTTTACCAAATCTAAACTATTTCTTCCACTATTAAAAGAGTATCTATTCTCTAATAAATTATGTTTTAAATCATCAACTCAATCAAACGTCAAAATTTTGTAGAATACGCATTTCCCACCAATAATTGACATTCGATATTGTTACGAGAATACACATCATACGATCTCCCTAAATCAGAACATAACTTCATCGCAATCAGAACTAAAGCGTTAATTTGTGTTAGAAGAATACGAACTTTTTCACAAGGTCGCTTCGATTCTCTATTCATATTCCTAATAGGGCTACTGGTATAAATCTGTAGCAAAAGGAGATTTTGTGTAATTTTACCTAAACATAATTAACCTAGGCTATATGGTTCTTCCAATGAACTTTCTTCTACGTACCTACAAACAAACCATGGTATTAATATCATCTTCGATGTCTTCAAGTCCATATACATTGGCTACCTTCAAGTCATGCGTGTGTACGCGCCGTAAAGGTAAGTAGTATATGATTCTCCTGTGTTTTTTTTCTGAAGGTCAAAATTTCCAGAATGAAAAGTTGGAACCAAACGTATCGTTTGTCTTTTGCGACACCAGCACACATCGTTAACCCTTCGAGCTGTTTCTGCAGCACTGGTGCCACGGTAGTAGTGGTCGTATTTCTTCATTAGGTGAATTTAGCAGCTAGTTTTTTTTACAGCTTCAAGATTCACTGACATTAATTACATAAACAAACAAAATTTTTTTTTAGTTTCGTATAGATGAATAAACGAGTGGCTGACGTCGTAAAGGAGTATATTCCTAAATTTTAAGGCAACTATCTTTAGCTCGAACAGCACGTTCCAAATCATCCATAATCATTAGATACTCTTAAAAGCCCATGAAGGGTTCCGTAGCAGCGAGCAACAAGTTAAATTATTTAAATGGAAAAGGCAAAATATCTTTGCTCAAAATCATACAGTGCAAATAAGCTGTCATCATTAATTATTCGTATAAAAAAATTACTTACAAGATCTTGTTTAAACCAATTTTCGGTGGAAGTTTGCATGGTAATGTACATCATATATTTTTTTTAGTTTTATCATTCTCTTATTTTAGAAGTTAATGGGGGGGACATTTTACCACTTTGGAAGTGTCTTGCGCAAACCATTCAGTTTAGAAAAAAAATATATTAGAAACCTCAATATAATTTTTAAACACAAATTTAAAAAAAAAAATCTTGAGTTTCAGTTCTATGGGGAAACCCCCAAAATTTATTGTTTTTTTTTTCTCTATTTTTGTGTGAAAACGTTAATGCGGTTCACAGAATACATCTACTTACCAAGTTTTAACAGTATAGTTCTTATAGTTTTGGAAAAAAGTGGCTATGACATACACCGCTAGACAGACAGACAAGACAAATCTATAAAGGATTCCGTTTTTTGCCATTTGGCTATGGAACCCTAAAAATCTACGATCCCGAAAATTCACACGATTGATCAAAACGGAAACGAGAATCGTGAGTGCGAAATAAATATGTATGATGCAGTCTTGGCGCCTTGTAGGTACGCCGCATGACAATGTTATCAGTCATACGAAAGGAACACAATGAAACTGTTTAATCGTCATTAAGTCATTTAAATGGCACGCTGTTCGACATTTAAATACTCCAATCACCTGTAAATATATGTACAAACGTACCTATGTCTGCTTTACAAGAAGTTCTTCACGTGCCTCTGCATAACTGGCGGTCAGAAGTCATTTTAAACTTTTACTTGTCCATGGCTAAGCGGAATAGCTCTTGGATTGTCTTGATGCCAGTCCACTCCCTTACATTTCTGAGCCAAGACTTATTTCGTCTTCCAACACCTCTTTTCCCAGCAATTTTCCCCATTAATATAGCAGGCGGTACCTATCGTTGCGCAGTATATGACCGAGGTACGAGATCTTACGCTGTTTGATGGTTCTCACTAACTCGATGTTCGTAACACTTTAGCTCTACAACTTCTGCGGAGCATTCTACGATACGTCTACTTTACTAGACAATATATATTATAGATGATGGTTTTTGGTTTGGTTTGATAAAGGGCTCCTGTTTCCGCAATTAGACCGCTTAGTTGGGTCCATTTTGCGTGCAGTGTTGGCCAGGCATTCCAACCAGCCCAGCTCCTTCCAGAAGTTCAGAACACTGCTGGGGTGTTCGCAGACTTCCTGGAGCGACCTTGTATTTACTAAGGTTTTTGCCCGTTGGTTATTATAGACGATGTAAATCTTTAACAACATTAAATAGCTCTTGAACGGGCGCGACTTGTAGTGGCATAATGATCCTTTTACCAGAATGTGTGCTTCATGTTCTTAAAATTTAAGGTATTATATTTTTAACAATCGCTAATTCTCACAGAATATCTCTATTTATTTACGCTATGTGGGGATTGATGTATGTACTGTGGGGTACTTAAAAAGTTTAGTTTTTACGTATTTAATAATTTGCATTTACTATCTTGACTTACTCGTGTAAATACATTACTTTTAAGTATTTGACGTTTGAGTATTTTAACATTGCATATATTGTAGTTGAAATGCTTTGTAGCTACTGTAATAATTATATTGTGACCAGACAATCGAAATTAAAAATCATTGCATGCGATAAGTATTGCAGGTGAAATCACTGTGGAAAATATACGTTATTTCTTCAAAGGAAAATGAATTAATAGTAGCAATCATATCATGTACGTGGGTAACACTGAAAACAAACTTGCCAGTTAGAAACATAGCTAAAGTGAAATTCAATTTTAGAACTCTTTGGTAACCTGATGTAGTAGATTGCATTCATTTATTTTTGTGAATTGAGGGCAAATCTAAAACTCTTGCTACACGTGAAAATGAACCTAACTCGAGAATATTTTCGGTCAATGATTTATTATGACTTTCGTTGTGGGCTTACTTAAAAACAAAGCTATGATAGGTGCGATTAGCATTTCTAATGAAGCCCCATCTCGTGCCACTATTTACAATTGGTTTAACGAGTTTAAGCGTGGACGTAGCAATCTCATTGATGATCCGTGTGAGGGACGTCCTTTAACAGCGACTACTGAACTAGTAGGGCCCTGCGACTATTATTTATTCCCAAGAACTAAAGATAAAATTCGAGGTATTCGCTTTACGAGCCATGAAGATGTTTATCTACGAATTTTAGTTTCAATTATTTACAAAGCTTAACAGATCATGAGGTACGTCAACATCACACATTGTTCGAGACTGGCTCGAGTAGTAGCCGCACTTGCAACTACGCTTGCGGTATCGAGTTGCACAGTGGAGACCAATCATATAGGACGTATAAATGATCTATCATTTATACGTCTAGATAAACTGTGACAGCTGTGAAAACGTAGAAAAAATTGATTTTGACAATTAACCTTCATTTTGAGTACCAGATATTACCACAGGAGAATATTTTTTCCCAGTAGGAGGCTCCTTTGCACCGGATGCCGGCTAGATTATAGGTACCACACAACGGCAACTATTTCTGCCCTGAAGCAGTAATGTATAATGATTACTGTTTCGGTCTGAAGGGCGCCCTAGCTAATGAAATTACTGGGCAAATGAGACTTAACATTGTTTCAAGGTGACAAGCGCAGTTGTAGTGCCGCTCAGACTTTTTGGGTTTTTCAATAATCTTATCGGATACGCAAGACAGTGGCTGTCTATAATACCTACGATTTTGCGTATTTCATCCCTGTGTGATTGACTTTCTTAATGATTCCACAGATTGGGAATGGAGCGACCGCCCTCAGAGCCTGAAGGCTATTAAATAATAATCAATAATAAATTTAATTGTACAATGTTACTTTGAAAACATTTTTGATGGTAAAAAGTTTGTTGCGCCCATTCTTCTCAGGTCTGAGGCATTCTTTTTGAAATGAATGGTAGTTTTTGACTATTTGGTACTACAATAAGTTATGTCACATCCTATTTTGAATAAAAATATTCGAATTTGCACTCCGATCAGGTTGCGAGTAAAGTTCTTTGATGCCATCTACTAGTGTTATTTTAATAGTCTCTGCTTGGGGGCCATCCATAAATTACGTCACACTATAAGGGTGAAGGAGGGGTCAACGAAGTGTGCCATCGTGTGACAAGGGGTAGGACGGAGTCTCAAATTTTGTGACATAACATCTTTTCAAAATATAATACTTTATTATCCAAGTGTTACAACACTAAATTTAAACTACATAACTGCTAAACTTACAAATATAATATAATTTTTATTTATTTTGTATTATCTGTTAATTTTCGTGCTTTTGTTTGATTTCATGTTGATTTTATTGAAAAACAGTGCTGTTTTAATTGCATAAATTTCTAAATGTAAAATTTCACCTGATTCCTGCCCCCGAATTCCACCTTCGCACGACACGCCACAAATTGGGATATCATGCCCACGATCTGGATGTGGAGGGGACAGGGGCGTGCAGCGCGGTAGGCACTCGATGTCTAACTAGTTGTATTTGCGATTAATACTTAAAAATTTAGTACCTGTTATAAGGATAAATATAAGTTCACTTACCACCATTTTCTGCCGTTCTGTCTGGTTGATCCTGTTTTTTATCAAGATTCGTCAAATTATTCAAGTCACCGTAACCAGTATCATTCCACACAGTTTTCGTTGTAGAAAATAAACAGCTGAACTGCAATACATTAAATTGGAATGGCGGCATCCAGCTAGCCAAGTGTATTTTCGTAATACTTGGTATTAAAATATCTCATAATTTTGCCTTTTTGTTGAGTTAAACTAATATTATTGCATTGGTCTATAATGAGAAACAAATTTTATTTTATCTACGAACGAAAATTGTGCAAAAGGATACATACCTAATTTATGTAAACAAATCGTATTTTCGCCACAATCCCGACATTGGAATTCCTCCATTATATTTTAATTCCTTACTAGTCACCTATTTTAAACACAAAACACACAGCAACTTCTTTTTTTTTTTTCAATACAAACACTAAATATAATTAACAATAAACAAATCAACACAAAACAAATAACTAATGTAATTATCTTAATTATTCACGCCCGTATAAGTACACGAATGACGAAAACACAACAACTAAAAAAATGGCGCTGTCATTGTTGATTAGTGAACAATATATTTTTAATACCGGAAATGACAAATTTTATATCTCACAATCATGAATCACGTCATGTGAGATGTCAACACTCTTATGGGAGCGCAATAAGGTTGAAACTCGGACACTAAGCGAACGAGACACGTCATAATAATAACTCATAAAATAATCATAATGTAGGTATAATAATTTTTTTCATTGGTTTAATTCGTGACAGCTAATTGTCATTTCAAGTTTCATAAGCATGCCTACCCCGGAAGTGTTAAAGATGTCAAATTGCGATAGTCATATTTAAGAACGATATACATAGTAATTGTATATTTTTTGCTGTGGTCGTAAAACATTGACAAATAAATTTTGAGAAATTGAACGTATTCTACTAGCCTGTAGTAAGCATTATCGGAACTGCTTACTTTAGGTATTTAGTATATCGCGTAACGAAAAACTTACTGGTTGGGTGTTCAATAGAAGTTGGATTATATAATAAAAGAACTAAACTTATCTGAATTATCTTGTAATCTAGTGTAGGTATATTATTTAGACTCTAAATATGGTAGGTAGGCTATGCCTATTGGCATCCACATCCACAGTGCGGTTTTCAAGAAGCTTTCTTACGCGTGTAAAACGTACACATACACGTGTGTTACTACAAAGCTGTAGAATGAGCTTCCATGTGCGGTGTTTCCGGGACGATACGACCTTCAAAAAAGCGCGTACACCTTCCTTAAAGGCCGGCAACGCTCCTGTGGTTCTTCTGGTGAAGCAAGAGAATGTGGGCCGCGGTGATCACTTAACACCAGGTGACCCGTACGCTCCTTTTTCATAAAAAAAAGTATCGACGGTCACTTAGTTTGGAGGGTCAATGACTCCGTATAGTTAATGCCTGACCAGTTCTAAAATCTAGTAGAATAAAGCCTAATTGCTTATAGCCTTTTTTATAACTTTGCCCAAATGAGGTTAAAATGATAATTTTGAATTCATTCTAACTCTAAGATTACGGATTTGTGTTACTCAACTCAGCTGACTATTGAATAACGGGAAATTAACTGCAAAACATTTGCATATTTAAAAATATATATACAAGATATTTACTATGTCATCTTGCAACAAATAATAATTGCCAACAGAATTTATAATTTGTTGTTTTTAAAGTGATAGCCCTCACTTCTAGGATTAATACACAAATAAAATTTGAAAAACAAACTTATATGAACGATGCGGGACTCGAACCCATTCTGGACCTCGACCTCTGGCATTCCGTGCTAGTGCTCTAACCAACTGAGCTAACCGTTCGAGTAACAAATTATAAATTCTGTTGACGACTATTATTATGACGACGTTATGCAATAGTCAGCTGAGTAGTGTAACACAAATCCGTGATCTTAGAGTTATAATTAATACAAAATTATCTTATAAATTTCAAATCAAAATCATTTATAAAAAGTGTAAACAGTAAGGGACCTAAATGCAATGGGGTACTCCAGAACTAATGGATTTCCTAGGAGGCGTATCCTGATAGAACTACACATTGGCTTCCATTTTCAATGTAGGACTTCATATACAGCGAAAAAATCTCCGTGTATCCAAAGGTTCCAAAGCTTAAGATGAAAAGCGTGCTATGACAAATTTTGTCAAAGGCTTTAGTGAAATCAGAGTACACGGCCTCTACGCAAGCGCCTTTATAGATGGCGAGAAGAATATCACAGGTAAAAGTCAATAAGTTAGTGTCCACCGAGCAAACCTTGTAAAAAGCGTGTTGATTAGGCCTGGTATGATTTTAAACAGCTTGATAGTTCAACTGATACAAGAATTAATTTTCAAATAAAACACAATATTAGAGAATCTGTATTATACTTACACAGCATTAATCTAAAACTAAACTTGCCACATTTACTCTTAACACAATAAAAGAAATCTTGACTCTCACCGTAACTTATAATTAAATAAAAATTTGTCACATATCATTATACTCCATATATACGGTCATCTAGTCACAGTTACATTACTTATTATCATATAAAAGTGGAATTATCATTTATCTACAAGCACTATTATTACAAATGTAATAAAACTGATCATTTCATTAAAAGTGACCAAACAACATTTATCCATTACTCAATTGCATTGATTTATATACATAAAAAATATCGCCATACGTAAAATTATATTAATTATAGGATCTCTGATTCATCAAACATAATATTTAAATATTGTTAATTTATATGTGCTTTATCAATCCAATGCTGTACTGTACACAAAACAGTATCACATTGGAGATACTACTGCAAAACAATGATCCAACACTATATTGATTAGTTGTGTCACTGCATATACAAAGTTATTATGAAAATATATAAGTGATAGTCTAGACTACTACTGATCTGCGTTCCCCTCTCTCTTCACATCTCTCCCTCACACACAATGTGATGTGTCCTCATGGACCAATCTCATAAATGCTTCAGTCCAGAGTCCAGACACTTATAACACAATCTGAAACAAACACAGTTCGTGTACAATTTATATTACTTCTAATATATCGATGAATTATGGCGCAAACTACTAAGTCTGGCCCTAAATGTTGTTACAATTAAAAATAAACAAAATATTACATTTTAATTTGGATTCTGTCATTTTTATATGATTGTTCATTAAGTTTTCTCAATTTGGCACAGTGATACATTGTACAATATTTTGCGATATTAAAAAGGAGTGGGGTGGTAAAGAGAACCGAATCACTGTAATTGCATCAAACATGCTAGTTTATGATTTATGATCAGTTTTTGAGAGTACAGCTTGCTCTAAACGCCATAATAATTTGGAGTCCGTAAAACAATCCGTACGATTGGTAGTGAAGAATTTATAAACGGAAAGAATACTTGCTTCTATTAACAATTGGCCTCAACGTTTAAAAGACTGTATTGCAGCCAATGGAGACCACTTCGAATACGCCTTTTATATTTCATTTTTTTTTATATTTATTTAAACACTGTAAAAGTAAGAAATGTTATTTGCAATAGAATATTTTTTTCTTTGTTATAGTATTTATGGCAAGAAACCAAAGAATTTAATTTTGTTCAACACATTTCACGTGTATTTACTGTGTTGTACGTGCATTTATAAGTCGCGAGTTGAATGCAGAGTTCGGGAATGCGATAGTGATGTGACCTAATTATAATTGATGACGATAATCATGAGTGTGTCGATAAATTTAAACAATGCTTTAAGTTAACCATTTTAACCTAATAATTAAATCTCTCTAGTTGTTCTGCCTTCCTTCAACAAAATTTAAAATATCGCCATTTCTCCTGCGTGGCGATGAATAAAAACTTATTTTGTTGGGAACGCCAAGGAACTGGGAAGTATTATTATTAAAATTAAAAATAACACGGGACTGCAACTTTAGTATTAACGCGATAACACGGTAAGCGTACGATGACTGTCAACGACGACACATCACTACACTGCAGGCCCGCGAGGCGAGGCGTACGGACAGCTGAGGTAAATGCTGTTGTTGAGTTGTGCATTTCTTGTAGGTAAGAAAATTTAATGCGTCAATTCCACGTCATTTGCAAATAATGTAAACGGGGCAAGAAGTATGGATCATGCCGATCTCAGTTTGCGATTTTCTTCAATGTTGAGTAAAATATGTACTTAAAAAACTCCAGCTTAGCAAAAGGCCTCCTGAGCCTAATAATCAGCCTCGATTCCCACACCTTCGTTCGAAGGTACAGATCTGTGGACTTGTGGTCCTTACGGTTGTGGTTGTTTTGGTGTTACCTTAGCTGGTGAGTAGGGCGATGTTGATCTCCTTGACCATCTTGACGCGGTGCAGCATCTTGGCGAGCGCCTGGCGGCTGAGCGGCTGCGTGGAGTACCACACGGGCGAGTCGGGCACGCAAGACCGCTCCGGCTGCAGGTAGAACACGTCGTTCCGGGTCCGGACTGACTCCGGGCTGAGAAATTACAATTAAGATATTTACTACCCGATTACATTATCTCTGGACCTAACGTCGAGTCGTCGATTTGTAACGGTGTGCGAAACAAGCATCACTAAGATTATATAATTAATAAATAAACGATTTATTTTTTCAGTATAAGAGATATATATTAAGATGTTATGCACGGACGAGTAAAAAAGCAAGGACTCCGTGTCACCTACATAACGATGAAGCATCAAAACAAGCCAGTTAACGTGTAAATACATAGCCCCAAGCACAAACTTACACGAATATATGCCAATCAGCCGCCATTATGACATCTGCCATCGTCTGTGACGGACAGTAACATCCAGTGTGGCCGGTAAATAAACAAGGATTTTACCAGAAAAATTGGGTAATCCATGTAATGGTGTTCTAAGTAGATAAATCATTATTATCTGTTTCAAGATGCAGTGATTTATGATGCAAGTATGTCTTAACCAATATTCTTTTAAAGCAGTGTGGAACACTATATATAGTGTATTGAATATGACTAATAATGGGACATATTTTTTGTTAGCTGGTATCCCCTGTAACGGCACACACACTTTAGGTTCTTCACTATTTAATATCACGGCGCGGAGTCCTCCTTTTTTTACTCGTCCGTAATGTTGTTGTGTTGCTGATTATGATTATTATGAAAATCAATGAAAGAATCTGGATTAAGTAAAAAAAGGTATTTACTTTTCTAGCAATATTATTATAGCGACACAGAACAACAGAAACTGCAGAGCTTTTAACAACAAAAGTCAAAACGTAACAATGAAAACTTCAAACGCAAAACTGTGATTGCACGAAAATATCACGACATGTACACAACGGTAATGCAACTGCAAACCGTACTGACGCAACAGAACACGCTCGTCCGAGGGGGTGAAAGGGGAACGGGAGGGGGCTTCACGATCCAGTGAGTTCCGGAGATCATGTGACCGTATAGAATAAGCAATTTAATATTTTAGTTTAGTTTTTATTTAATGGTAAAATTAACCAACCCCCGGTATCGCGCCCTACTCCTATTGTAACAAATTAACCACTAAATGTTTGAATTTGTTATGGGCTTTTATTGTTACTCTTTGCCAGCGAAGAAACAGTGCTTCAGCACTTGTGAATTTGTGAAATTAGTTCACACATAATGTGCAAAAATCTATTCAATAATGAATATGGATTTCATTGATTAATGCGATTGTTACACATTTAAATGAAACACTTTTTAAAGGATTAAAATTTCGGAATAATTACACGCATTTACTGAAATATGAGGGCTCCATCGGTATTGATATTATAATTATGTATAGAATAGAAATATATATTTATTTATCATAAGAAGTGACAATAACATACCAAATTGCAACAACAATCGGTTAACTATAAGAACTAGAGTATTATCTCTACAATTTTAGGTGACCTGCACAGAATCAATCAGGAACCATGCTTTATTATCTTCAATATAATCTGCTATAGTATACCCTTCTATGTCTTTTGTGTCTCATTCGAAATATTATAAATAAACCAGAACACCATAATAGCCAAAACCAATATTTAAAAAAACCATTAACTCTTTAAAAAAGTGACTATTTTTCTAATGAACACTTTTTTATGAAAATAAGAGATTAGACGAGAAGGACGTTCAGCTAATGGTAATTTATACGCCCAAAAATTATGAGTGGTACTACAATTCCTTGAGACGTAAGATGTTAGGTCAGGCGCCCTTCAGAATGAAACAGAATAGTGTTTACACATTACTGCTTCACGCCAGAAATAGGAGAATACTTTTATTAGAGCAAAAAAAAATTTGAATGCCTGCACCTCTGTTGTTCATTGCTATTCCCTTACGAGATGATTGTGATAATTTAAATAAATAAATATTAGCTCGGAGAGCCGTCACGCCTATGTCGCAACAGAAAGGGGAAAGACAGCTTGAACGTTAGAAGAATAATTTGAATTGTTTATAATAAAATCGTTTATAATTGTTTATAATTATAATAAAATAAACAATACTCACCATTTCGATATATAAAACTCGTACAATTTAACAGGACACCTCAGTGGGTTTTCTTCATTCTCTTGTTGCTCATAAACCTTCTTTTTTCTTGAATTTGCTTCTGCAAAAGAAATAATAGTATAAGTAGATCCATTTACGGTCAAAAGTCCTATAACATAAAACAATGGTCAAGTGGGAGTTTGATGAAATAAAAAAAAATGAGAAAAAATTAGTTTACATAACAGAATATTATTTAATGCTGGGTAGGCTGGGAGAAAAAGAGTGGGAGGCTTTTAAAGCGAAGGTACACATTTCGCTCGCTTCTCTATAACCATTCGACTAAAGTATGTCATATGCTCATATTTGGGCTGTAGATATAACGCACGAGTTGAATGCAGAGTACATGAATGCGATAGTGATGTGACCTTACACAATTGATGGCCATAATCATGAGTGTGTCGATAAATTTAAACAACGCTTGAAGTTTACCATTTTACACGAGGTTAAAATAATTTAATAGTCATAATTTAAGCCAATTAATTTAATCTAAAATTTGTTGTTCTGCCTTTCTTCAACGTGGTTGCCGATGACTAAAAATATCGTTTTTTTGGAACGCAACCTGCAATCTTTAAAAGAGCAGTTCTTGTATATATATAATCTGAATCTCGGAAACGGCTCTAACGATTTTCATAAAATTTAGTATATTTAGTATACAGGAGATTTGGAGGGCGATAAATCGATCTTGCTAGGTTTCAATAAAAAAAAAACGTTTTAATGAGAAACAGCTACAGCTACTATTAGAATACAAAGTTAAATTCCGCCCCTATATACAAGACTATAATAGCTCAGATGGGACATTGGGTGATACGGAAAGCAGAAGAGCCCGATTTGAATCCAGATGTCCTATTATTTTTTTTTGTTCCAGTTTTGTACATTCTTAAAAATCCGAGGAAGGTTAGGTCGTCCGGATATTTAAAATGAAAAAATATAACACGGGACTGCAACTTTAGTATTAACGCGATAACACGGTAAGCGACGACAACAGCACAGCACTACACTACAGGCGCGCGAGGGAGGCGTGCGGACAGCGGGGGGAGATGCTTCCGCTCTTTACCCCAGGCCCGACTGCATTCAACTCACGCGATATCTGTATATTGACAAAACCTAATACAGAAATTACTGTTATAGCTATTAACAGGTTTATCGTGAGAAGTGTCTCCTTGAAAAGCATGTTGTTAGATGGTGTTATACCTAGAGCCGACTGTGGCGGGTAAAACCGCAGCAGTACGTTTCTGGCCCCAGGGATCTTGGCTTGTCCAGGCTGGTTGGGGTTTCGCTTCCAGTGCTTCATAATGTGCGAGAAGGATAGCTGCATGTGTTCGTCCACCGTCTGAAATAGAAAGTTTACGGTGGTTAAATAAAAAGAACCATTTTGTAATAGGAAAGTATTATATTTGAGATAAAAACATAAATATGCATGAGACCATACTATATTCAAATCAAATCAAAATCACTTTATTTATGTACGTCACGGTAATGATAATTATGAATGTCAAAAAAAAATATCTTATTGAATCCACTATGAATGAGAAGAAGTAGCAAGAAACTCATCGCCTTTCTTTTAAATCAAGATTTACATTTTCATTGTTTTACAAATCACTTTAATTACAATATAATATGTAAAGTGATGCAACAAACATACTCAAACGTCAAGTAGTCAACATGAGTAAGTCAAAAAAGTAAATGTATAATAATACAAAACAAAAGTTATTGAGCACAGTAGCTGCATCATCCACACACACCGTAAATAAATAAAGGTATACTGTGAGCATTTTATTTATTACATTGATTTAGCTAGCCGGAACAGAAAGGGAAGAATTGACATTTACAGATAGCACACACTAAAAATTTATACAATGTATAAGGCTTAAGGCTATAAGGCATATATACTTCTGTACGACGGTTAACGGCAAATGTAGCTGGTATTTGTTGCAATGAGCTACCATAAATTATGTCATTATGAGGATTAAGGCCATATTTAAGTGAAACTCATCAATGCAGTCCATGCAGAGCCAAAACTACGAAATATTAACAGTGGATTCATTTTAAGGCCTGGAAAGCAATAAGTATTTGGGAGAAATCGACCTCTGAAGGGTTAAACAACGTAGAAAGATTGTTTTAAAATTCTATGACTTCAGTATACGTTTGCACAAAAACTACTATAGTGTTAGCCCGGCCCCCACTTCCGTTATGCGACATACCGACCGTTTTAGTTAAACCCTGCAGTGAGAGTGCATGAGTAGTTTTTTTTTATGGAATAGGAGGACAAACGAGCATACGGGTCACATGGTGTTAAGTGATCACCGCCGCCCACATTCTCTTGCAACACCAGAGGAATCACAAGAGCGTTGCCGGCCTTTAAGGAAGGTGTACGCGCTTATTTTGAAGGTACCCATGTCGTATCGTCCCGGAAACACCGCACAAGGAAGCTCATTCCACAGCTTCGTAGTACAAGGAAGAAAGCTCCTTGAAAACCGCACTGTGGAGGACCGCCACACATCGCCGATGGTGGGGATGATATCCTAACTTGTGGCGTGTCTTGCGATTTGCCTTTTGTTCTCGAAGCCTTGATTGGAGCGTAGCGTGTCATGCCGCCCGCTATTGAGAACTTAACTGTTCGTTATAAAGTTGAGTATTGTTTACTAATTAATATAATATGTCGCAGAATTAGAATATTATTACAGCGATATTGCCTGTATGATATATATATATATATATATTCTATGGCGAACGTCATCTGTCAAATACAGTTTGAAGCTGTCACTCTCACTGTCACGCTCGTGCGTACGTTCAGTGTCTGTGACATGATTGAATTAAGATATTATATATTAATAGAGTAATTCGCAAAGGCTTTACATTAAAATCACGTTATAACGATACGCTACTTTTAAAATGGCTATTTTTTTACGCTATAATATATTAGTTCGCTTCGTAGAACGACACATTGCAGAATGAATTATTGCTTTGTAACCATTTTAATTGGTAATTAATCGATTTGAAACATAGAACTTTCGTACTCTTTACACGCTTAGGACTGACTAAAATTATTATTTATGATAAAACATTATATTATATTAAATTATATATTTTTTCAATTTATCTACTCTATTTAAATTAAATTCATCTATTATAAAAATTACTTTTATTTATAAAAAATCAATTACCAATTCAAAATCACTCATAAACGCATAATAATATTCTTTATACTAATAATACCTAATCATTAAATAAAATACGTCATAAGAAGTCGAGCGAGCCGTAAGCGGCAACAAAATACAAATAATATAACAATATATTATATAGAATATAGTTATAACCACAATATATCAATATATTTAAACAATAAATAATCTAACGCGTTGCATATCCGAACAAAATATATTCGATTGTCGATTATATTTACTATAACAACTAGACTTTCATTTGAATTTAGTTCTTATGCACTTCCACATAGAGCATAATGTGGCAGGTGACAAAAATCGCGTATCGCATAAATGACTTTCATTTGAATTTAGTTTTTATGCAATCCTCTTACAGCATAATTTGACAGGTGATAAAAATCGCGTATCGCATAAATATTAAATGACTTTCATTTGAATTTAGTTCTTATACAATCCTCTTAGAGCATAATTTGGCAGGTGACAAAAATCGCGCACAGCATAAATATTAAATAACGCTTGCTAGTTTAAAGTTTTTTTTATCAGCTATCTAATATAACGAGCACATATATCTAGTTATTATTGTCTATCAGAAGAGCACTCATTGACTTAAAACAACATGATGGATACCAACAACTTGACGCCCGATTTTAATCGAAACATATCTGACATACATATATCTAAACAGACGGTCTCTCATAAAATGTAATTTATAATGTAACAGTACTGTGTTTCCATCTGAAGGGTGCCGTAGCCGTAGCTAGTGAAATTACTGGACAAATGAGACTTAACATCTTATGTCTCAAGGTGACGAGCGCAATTGTATCAGAATTTTTGTTTTTTTCAATAATCCTGAGCAGCACTGCATTGTAATGGGTATCAATTACCAACAGCTGAACGTCCTGCTCGTCTCGGCCCGTATTTTCATAAAAAAAATTAATACGGAACGGTGGCAGGCCATGTGACTCACCCGTGCTACCAGCACTGTTATTACCTACTGTATTAACCTACCTGTTGTAACTTAATCATTTCTATCATATATTATTAATAAATGTATTAACAATTTAATTTTAATTGTAGACGATAACTATATTACTAACATGCCGGACAAATTGCTGTCGTTTTTGGCCTATTATACGTATAAATAAAATTGGAGTATCTGTTTGTAATATTGAAATAATCATGTTTTACTACATGTATATGAATATATTGTATACACCAAAATAGTATTTATTACAATTTTTATCTGTCTGTCTGTCAATTTGTTCCGGCTAATCTCTGTAACGGTTGGACCGATTTTGACTTTGGGACTTTTATTGGAAAGTAGTTGAAGTAATAAGTAGTAACTTAGGCTACGTTTATTTTAGAAAAATTCTTTCATTGTACAAAAATAAAGTAATGTTGCAATGTCCATGGGTCAGCTAGTATTTAAATAAATTTTAAATATATATTCCATAATAAATAAATATAAATTACATAGCACGTGGTAAATAAGTACAGCGCCAATTGCCAGCTTTGTCATTGTAACACAGATTAATCAAGTTAAATTTGTAACCAAAATTTATAAACCATGTGGGACTTATTGTGATACGCCACTCGAACAGTTGACTCAGTTGGTAAGAGTGCTCGGACGAAACCCGAGAGGTTTGGTACATCAAATTTTGGTTACAAAATAAGAAATTGTAATACAGATCACTAAGTTTAATATTGTAACGAATTAGTTCATAGAAACACTGTGCAAAGTGCGGTAACATAACACGTACATAATAGTACTTACTCGTTTACTAATAGTGATACTAGAAATAAGGGATTGCTTGTAATTAATTCTAGTAGGCTTCATAAGATACATAATAGTTTTAAGGGTAAATGTATACAATTTTATAATTAAGTCCCAGCCACTGTTCAGGCATTATCTATAAATAAATTTAAAAGTTTTATAAAAATATATTTTATAAAAATAGCTATGTCGTAAATCATATTACTCCACAGCTGAATATCTAAGTGATCGGTCAGCCTGGGACTAGATTATGATTATTTTATAGCAATAGCAATGACAGTACAATAGTGTATATTTTTTATTAAAAGGAGCTCAAAAAAGAATACTGGGAGTTTCTTGCGCTGCTTCTTTTCTCTCTCAGAGCGCAATTTGTTTCCGAAGCGGTAGTAGTATCTAGTATATTAAAAATGATATCAAAAAGATTTCTAAAGGAATCAATTTTGAGAAAACAAATGCCTTTTATGCCTTTTTATGGTTTTAAATATGTACGTGTTATGTTACTAAGTCACAAGACTCACCACCAAGTTGAAGTGCTTCGTGTTGAAGAACATGAGAGTAGAGAGAAGCACGTGCGGCGAGTGCGCGCCCAGTTGCTTACTCTCCCAGAGGTGTTCCTCCTCCACTCGAGTTACAATGTACTCTGAAAGTAAATATAAATTCGTTCAATTATTTTTTTTGGAAAAGGAGGACAAGCCATAACCCATATCATATCGTCCTGGAAACACTGCACAAGGCAGCTCATGTCACAGCTTTGTGATCGCCAATATCCAGATGGTGGGGATGATATCCTAATTTGTAGTGTGTCGTGCGAAGGTGGAATTCGGAGAGACAGATCTTCAGAACACTCCCCGTGACATATGCGATAGAAGACAAGTATAGTAGACACAGCGTGGTGTTCAATGGTGTACGCGCTTTTTTGAAGGTACCCGTGTCGTATCTTCCCAGAAACAGCGCACAAGGAAGCTCATTCCATAGCTTTGTAGTACGTGAAAGAAAGCTCCTTGAAAAGCGCACAGTAGAGGACTGCCACACATCCAGATAGTGAGGATGATATAATATAGTCATATCATATATTCATTACACAATATTACATTTTTGTCTTATAATATTTAAAACACATGACAAACTTACGTGAATCGTTGTATAATACGGAGAACTTCCTAGCAACCTCGTCCAAACAGTCCGTAAACTTTTCATAGTATGGATCCGTGAATATGTTGTCTATTCTGCCATTCTCAAAGAGGTATTGCTGTATACCTGCAAAACAACGATTATTTGCATTAGCAACCTGGCGTAGAAATTTCAATTAGATAGTTCTGGAAATATTTGGTTGCATTGAGATTAGATTATGGTATTCCATTGGTTCACTGTAGGAATATACTGGAGGTATTATTGAATGCCCAAAGCGGCGTCTTTTTCAGCCGTCATGCAGATTTTTTTTATTTTATAGTATTTTCTTTGATTTTTGACACATTTAAAGGATTAAAACGCGTGTAATTGTAACTGTGTTTTTACATTACATTTTTTCGTAAAAGTCACATTTTTATTTTAGTCAACCTGATGTTTCAAGACCTTTCCAGATCTCGTTTTCAGGTAGACTGACGAAATCGAATGTAAAATCACAGTTACAATTACACGCGTTTAAATCCTTTAAAAGTGGTTTATTTTTATTTAATAATAAAAAGGGACGAGACGAGCAGGACTTCCCGATATATGTGAGTATGAATGATCAGTTACCTAAGACTAAATAGTAGATGGTATCTGGCGCGTACTCGCTGCCGTTTGGTTTGCGGACCTCCTTCACGAACAGACACAGCGAGTAGTTGAGCTCGTCCGCCGTCAGCTGCAGGATCTCCGACTTGAACGGCTTCCGGCGCACGGAGCTCTTCTCAATCTCCGCGTTTTTCGTCATCACCCATTGCTTCCACGCGTTCACGCCAAATGTATACTGAAATGGAATAGATGAATAAAATTTAATATCATTAGCTGATAATAATGCCCGGTTCACATTATTCCAGTCCAACGCTAGAATGCTACTAGAATAATGTGAACTTGCACTGAAATGTAACATTCCAGTGATCAATCCAATCCACTTAACTGGATTATTTTTCATTCAAGCTCGCCAAATCCAGTGCCATTGATTATACGTTGAACATTGTATTTTTTTCTGGAATTCTAAAGGTAATTCCTCACAATGAATTTAACTGAAAATCAAACTCTTCAGTTTGTTTCTTTGCACAGAGAATATGTGTTTTTATGGGAATTTATGTTTATCACTTTGGAATTCTATAAACGCAAACCGTGTAATTAATAAATTTGTTCCAAATTATTAACATGTTGCCTTTTAAACCTTTGACACTATAAAATAACATGGGAGAATTAATTTTAAACTTGGAGTAACTGTACACGCCCTGCAAAAAAATTGTGAGGATCAGAAGTTGTAATAGTTAGAGGATGTGCCTCTCGTATTTTTCTTTTTAGTTCTTTTTCCACTCATCAGTTACTACTTCTAAAAATAATAATTGAACAGTTTTAAAGCAATGTCTAAACTATCCAAATGTTTTGAGTTTTCTTTAGGGTAAATTCTGCCAATATTTGTCTTTAAACAATTCGACACGTGTTTCTCCTCTATACGAGGCACCCTCAGGAGATGTTGACACGCCAGACTCTGCCACGAGACTGGAATTAACACTAGAGAAAATTCAAAACATTTGGATAATTATGGATTTACGTAAAGTAACGCCTACTTTAATAAATGTCTTTTCTTGAAGGCATTGTCACTACTGTTACAGCTTTTTAATGACTTTAATAATTTATTGAGATCTGTTCGAGTATCCAGCAAATAATTATTTTAATGGTGTAATTTAGGTCGATTACCTATTCGCCCGATCCGCAAACTTACCGCGTAACGCGGTCGTTGCGTCGGCCACCCCGTAGCGAACAGTTTACTCACAGCAGCGACCGAGTGCACGCATTCATTATATCAGCTCATATATAGCCTTAATTTAGTAGTATGCGCAGTTTAATAAAGTTAAAGTTACCACAGTTATTCTCTATCTAGTAGCGAACTAATACAGTCCATTTACAGCCGTTCTCAATATTCAGTCTTTGGCTTAGCTGAGATATAATAAGATTAATAAAAGATAATCGTAATTATCGTTGACTTTTCTGTCCCAATAAACTTATCGACGGTAACTAACCTTATTCGTACACGCTGTTTGTCAATGGAACGACGTATAGATTACCAGCGATAGAAGTTTGTATGGAAATTGCAATTCACGTGACCGATATGCCAATATAACGCGATAAGAATCCTATTAAAATTATAAATGTGAAAGTTTGTATATCTGGATGTATGTTTGAACTTTTTTAACGCAAATACTACGGAATGGATTTTGATGAAATTTTGCAATAATATAGCTTACACACCAGAATAACATATAGGCTATAATTTATAAAAATATTGTGTGAATTATCTATATATTGAAATAAAATTGGAGTGTCTGTTTGTAATATTGAAATAACCATTTTTTACTTAATGTATATTATGAATACATATACATACACATACACAAAAATAACATTTTTAACAATTTTTGTCTGTCTGTCTGTTTGTTCCGTCTAATCCGGCGACTTTTATTGGCAGGTAGCTGATGTAATAATGAGTAACTTAGGCTACGTTTATTTTAGAAAAATAAAGCAATGTCCAAGAAAAACAACGTTTGCCGGGTCAGCTAGTGGCTTATAAAGCTAATAGCTGACATTAGAATATTTGTTGATTGTATATTGGCAACGGCCGTAAGTAGTACGTAAACCGTACGAGACCCCTGGACACTGTTCCCAACTTAGGGGTTTTCCCTTCAAATTTAGGGGAAAAAAATGTGTGATGGGATTTTTTTAGGGGTGTAATATTTTTAGGGGTATTTTTTTAGGGATTTTTATTACTTCAAATATATTTTTTTTATTTCAAATTAAGCAAATAAAGGAGTAATAATATAGGCCCTAGGATAATCTAATTTAGCTTTATTTAATTGATAAATAAATAATTTAAAAAAATTATATTACTGAATGAAATTTTTTATTGATTGCTTAAAATTTATTGTTTGTTTAATAATATTTTATTATTTTAACGTATTATTTATTTAAAAATATTTCATTTATTATTTTATAAATAATAAAAAAATCTAGGGGAATTTCTAGAAATTGTAGAGATTTTAGGGGTTTTTGATCGGGGCTTTAGGGAGATAAATTTTTGAGAGTTGGGAACACTGCCCCTGGATGTGAATTACCTTGAGGCACATGTTCGCGTCGGGTTTCTCTGCGGGCTCGCGCGGCGGTTCCGGCGGCGGTGGCTGCGGGTCGCGACGACGCTTAGCTCGCGAGGCCCGCGGGGGAGTGGGGGCGGCGGGGGGAGCCGGCGGCACACGCTTGCGAGCGGGGGCGCCTCTCAGTGCCGCGGCACGCTGCTCCAGCATCATCATGTGGTGGTGGTGCATGCCTTCGTTCTCGAGCCCTGGAGTAAGACAACATTTATTTCAGGACCCTATATGCGAAATCTCTCTATACGAAAATAAGGGACGAGACTGGTCTGGGCGACTTCTTGGAGGAGCTTGGCTGGTTCGAGTAGTCTCTACCGCCGTCGCGCGCAAAATAGGCGCATATAACGTGGAGTTACGGAAACCACCCGAGTAAAGAAGAAAAAGGGACGAGACGAGCGAGACGTTCAGCTAATGGTAATTTAATTATAATATAATAAGCTCTGCCCATTACAATGCAGTGCCGCTTCCGAGAAATCCCGAGCGGCACTACAAATACGCTCGTCACCTTAAGACATAAGATGTTAAGTCTCATTTGCCCACTAATTTCACTAGCTACGACGCCCTTCAGACCGAAACACAGTAATGCTTATATATGACTGCTTCACGGCAGAAATAGGTGCTGTTATGGTACCCACAATCTAACCGGAATCCTGTGCAAAGGAGCCTCCCACTTTTAAATCAAAAAATATTTTATTTCGTAGGTAACTTGCATTACACTTGAAATATGTCATTGTTTCATACAGCTCGTTCGGAATGCAGATTTCCTTAGAAAAGAACGAGTGAAAACCTCTAAGGACAGAACGGTATTTACAAGTTCTTATTTTCAATTAAATTTACAAATCATTTCAATTACAATATATGCAAAGTGATGCAACAAAATACACAAACATATAGACGTTAGTAATTGTACTAAATGCCTTACACGAGTAAGTCAAATAACGTAAATTAATAAGTAAAAACATAGTTATAGTCATTGATTACATACTTAAAGTACAATACAGTTGATGCATCAATCCACACATAATGTAAATAAAGTAAAGGCATTATGCGAGCATTTTATAAGCTACTAATGGACCCAACAGACGTTGTCCTGTACACACGTCTTAAATTCAAAAAATCGGTCCAGCCGTTAGAAGGAGTTAACTAACATACGCGTGAGCAGGAGAATTAGATTATATGGACGGTATTGAAAATCTAACCCAATCTCAAATTCACTGAAACAAACAAAAAATCATCAAAATCGGTCCAGCCGTTTAAGAGTTAGTTTAATTGTGAATCTAAACGATTCTCGAATCCACCTGAAGACACACACCAATCTCAAATTCACTGGAACACACAAAAATATCATCAAAATCGGTCCAGCTGTTTAGGAGGTAGTTCAATTGTTCATCTAAACCACCCTCGAATCCCCTTGAACTCACACAAAAAATTTCATCAAAATCGGTCCAGCCGTCTAGGAGTTCAGTGACATACACACACACACACAAGAAATATATATATATACATATATATATAAAGATTATACTCTAAAAAAAAACTTTAATTTTAAAAATAACAGAAATTAAAAAAACCTAAATCACATCTCCCGGTGAGAGGTAAAAAAGATAAAGATATAGGTCCTGGGTGACAGTTCTCCAAGCCTTCCTTGCTGAAAAACTCTAAAAATAAGAACCAGCCAAATCAGTTTGCCGCTACAAAAAAAAAATTAAATTAAAAAGCTGGCAACACGACAGCTGAGAGCTGCACATGACCAGCCTGGGAAAAGGAATTACTAATAATAAAATCAGATAATTTCAAAGTTAATCTTGTATATTTCGATCATTTATAATCGTGTATATTTTTATTGAAAAGAGCGCAAAAAAAAAGAATGCTGGGAGAGTTTCTTGCGCCGCTTCTTCTCTCTCAGAGCGCCATTTGTTTCCGAAGCGGTAGTAGTATCTAATAGTATAAGAAATGACATCAAAAAGAATTCTAAAGGAATCAATTTTGAGAAAATAAATGCCTTTTATGCCTTTTTATCAATTTTTTTTTGTAATTTAACCCCTTTTACGTTATACCTTAAGTAAGTGAAATGAAAACATTTAAGTTTCAAATAAGAGGAGAAAAAGTTTTCACATCAAAATAACATATTTCACGTTTGTCTTATCTAATATATAAAATTCTCCCAAACGACTGAACCGATGTGTATGAAATTTTTGTGTGCATATCAGATAGGCCTGAGAATCGGCTAACATTTATTTTTCATACAAAACTTTTTTTATTGCATTTCAAAGTTTGCTGGGTCAGCTAGTAATTCTATAAAATTCTGAACATATGAATTACTTCAAACTGGACATAACATACTAAAAAAAATATTACAGTAATGTGAGAAGTTATTAAAAAGTTAGCAATTTACTTTTTTTATGAAAATAAGGAACGAGATAAGCACGACGATGGTGAGTGCCGCTCAGGATAATTGAAAAAACTAAAAATTCTGAGCGGCACTACAACTGCGCTCGTCACCTTGAGACAAAGTTGGCAAGTCTCATTTGCCCAGTAATTTCACTAGCTACGGCGCGCTTCAGCCCAAAACACAGTACACTCTAATGTTTACACATTACTGCTTCACGGCAGGAAAAGGCGCCATTGTGGTACCCATAATCTAGCCGGCATTCGGTGCAAAGGAGCCTCCCGCTGATAGTAGTTAGTTACTTATAATCTACTAATAATAATTCTAAAATGATACAATAGTCTAGAGAACTAATACCCAAAATATTATTTGCCTGACTTTATGATTATATATTTTTTTCTTTACCGTGACAACACAACTACTACACAGCCAATCTCCATCTCTGGACCTCGTTGGAAGAATGTGAAGTTCCCTTTCACCTCCTCGCGATCGTCCTGTCACGTCATTACGGTTTGCAGTTTAATTACCGTTAGGCACATGTCGCAATATTTTCGTGTTATCACTACTTTGTTTTTGAACCTTTCATTATTATGATTTGACTTTTGTTGTTAATAAATAGTTCTTTAGTTTCTGTTGTTTTGTGTCGCTATAATAGTACCGTCAGAAAAATAAATGCTTTTTCTACTTAACCCATATTCTTTCAGATTTTTCGCCATTATAATAATAATATTCACCATCACAACACAACACCTTTACATGTTTATTTATTATTAAAAAGGCATAAAATATAACCGGGTAGTAAACACCGAAACTGCAATATTTCATCCCCACGAACTCGAAACTGTTATTGTATGTGTCGATGTACTAACCTGGCATTCCGGGGTGTGAACTTGGTGTGATGGTATTAGCAGTCATAGCTGACTCAAGGTCTACCGGCTGTACTTCGTATTCTGTGGCCATCTTGAGCGCCATCTGTAGCATGTCCTCACCAAATGCATTGCTTCCCTCCATACCTGCCACTGGGCTAAACTCTTCAGCTGATAACAAAATTATAGATTATCGTCAAAATATTTATATACAATTTCATCATACAACTTTTTTCTTTCAATCTGATTTCATATTTTTTTACTGATACTGACATACAACTCGAATATTCAGTCTATTCGGTCTATTCAGTACATTGTGATGAAAGATGGAGCCTCCCCCTGGTAATAGGACCTAGGATATAAAATTATCATTGATTCAATACTAAAAATATATTTGCAAGTTAGTAATCAAAATTTATACCATTTTCATCGTCTGTCTCCGAATCACTCTGATCTTTCTTCTTATCGCCGGCAACCATTTCCGCCATCATTAACAACTCTGCTTCGAATGGATCGGTAGGCATCTTGTCATGAATCTTATTTATTTCCTTCATTATCCCCTTAGCTGAGTTTCTTGTGGTGGGGATGAACACCGGTGTCGGGATTGGCAATGGTATAGGCACAGGAACGGGAAATGGTAATGACCACATTACACAGGGAACCGGCACATATATGGGTACTGGCACAGGAATTAAGACCTTCCTCTCCAAGCTGGAGTCAGTTTGACATTCTTTTGTGCAAGGATGAGGACGGCATGATACTCCTTTTGATACCATCATGGGTTTTGTCATGGTGCCTTTATTGGCAACCTCATTGGGAGGTAGTGTTTTTACGATCACATGGTTGTATATCTTGGGGGGAGGAGGTGGTGGTGGAGTTAGTGGTTTGGGAGGTGGGGGAGGGGTTTTAGGGGCTTGAGGGGGTTCCGGTTCCGGCGGCGGCGGGGCTGCTTGCGCTAAGCGTTTGGACTTCCCTCTCGTTGATGGTGGTGTTGCCACTTGAATTGGCGGCGGTGTCGCCAGAGACTGTACATTCGATATGACAGGCAATCCACCGCTCCCACGCGCCTGGCTTTTAGCTGATGATAAAATACATTGACATTTAGTTGACTCAAATTCCTACAGTATTCTATTTTAGATTTACTTCAATTTAAGTTCTGCTATTGTATTAACGGTCTATCAGATTGTTGAAGATCTTAAATATCACATTGGTGTCAGAACCATCCGAGACATAGTGATTTCATGAGATAGTGTATTTTTTGACGACCCATATAGCCGAATGGTTAGTGACCCTGACTACTAACCTAGAGGTCCCGGGTTCGAATCCCGGTAGGTGCAAGCATTTATATGATGAATATGGATGTTTGTTTCCGAGTCATGGATTGTATTAAATACATCGTTGTCACAAGACACAGTTGGGTTCAAACCCATAGTACAGGCTATGCCTAGTTTATTATTTAACGTTCATAAATTTGTGAGTTAAGTATAATCTTCAGCGGGACAGTTAATAAATAAACAATTACCGTGACTTTTGGTGTTGTAAGTGCGTCTGGGTGCACCAGTGGGCACTGCTTTGGGCACCTCTGCAGCTTGTTCTATTGGCAATGAGTGTTTTGAGTATTGACCCTGAAAAACATATTTGAATATAAACAATTTGAAATCAATCAAAAAATCATTTGAATCCCAGAAGTGACAGCCCTCAATTCTGGGATTGATACACAAATAAAATTTGAAAACAACATTTTATGAATGATGCGGGACTCGAACCCACGACCGCTCGCGTTCCGTGCGAATTATCTTCCAACTGAGCTAACCGTTCGAGTGACGTATCGTTATAAAATCTTGTATGCTTTGTTGAACTCTCGATCTTCTGAGAGTATTTGTATATATTTGTAAGTAATTATTTTAACTGAAAACACATAATATAACCAATATCGTATCTACATGTTATACCCCAAAAATTTAAATTATTACATTATATGGCAATACAACGTTTGCTGGGTCAGCTAGTAATTATATAAAATCTAGTTACCTGGAAAGAGATTACACACTGGTAGGTACAGAAGTTACGAACAGTAGCGTCCGACATAGTCAGGTGATACTGTGCGAGGGCGGTACGCCGGCACATATCACATTTAGTCCTGCAAACAGAAAATATTGTTTTCAAGTTCAAGAAACGTACAAACAACAGCTCTATAGATGTTCTGCGTTTCCATGTCTCTTTCATTCATACTGGATATAGATATAGGATTTTTATAGAGAGGATATAGATCGGGGATATTTATAGAGAGGATATATACCAGGAATATATATATAGAGAGGATCTTTATCCGGTATGAATAAAAGAGACATGCATGTTGATTGCTGACTGTTCACACTGACGGTGTCCCCGCTAGTTTTCGCAGCGACAAGAGATATCAAAGATAGTACTCGCTAAGCAAATCTCGCTTCGCCCTACAAGCACATACAACACCAGACAAATCGCAGTTGCCAGCCTTTTCGATAAACAAACAAGGTTACAATGGAAGTATTTTCTATATCGAGAAAAAAGAAGCAAAATAATTTTTAATATGAATTATTTTATATAATATACAACGTGTTACAAAATACCCCGTAAAACATATAATAAGTGAAAAAAATGGTTATGTGAAGGACAGAGTGTATTTCTCCGATTGGCCAACGGTTGCCGAGATGGAACAGGGTGTTGGATCGGTTTTCGCATCAATAACACCGACGATAGTGCGAAATGCCAAACAAACCTGTATTCAGCAAGGCGGAACACACTTTGAGCCTTTTCTGTAAATTTGACGATTATTATGAAAAAGTAAGTGTTCGTTTAGGTCTTTTAAAATTTTTGTCGTTCCGCAAATTAGGTAGAAATGAAGTATGTACATTCTGCGTAGTTTACTCTATAAATGTGCTCGTTATAAAGCCTCAGGTGTTGTAACCTGTATATATACACTATGTATTTTAATTTATTAATTAAATGTAGGTACATACTTGTTATAGCATTTTCTGACGATACACAAAACATGAACGAAATCGGTGCACTAATCAGGTCAAAATGTAATTTTAATTTTGAGCGAATAAGAAAGTCACTAGATCAATGATTGAATTAACTTGAATCTTTGCACATCAAAATGCGACTTGCCTTGTTTCCTTTTTGCTTCTCGCGGTGACTACAAACGCGTCGGATAGTCCAAAAGCGAAAGAACTCGACCGGGCATAGGGTAGGGCACGATATATCGATAAATAGATTCTTTTACAGGGAATAATACCCGATACACAAAAAGCTATTTAACTTTCAATACTCACACTTATCATAAAATCATTGAAACACTACGCACAAAGTATTTAAAAAAAATATTTAAGTAGTTAACAGGTAATAATTATAAACAAAGTAGAAATAAACAATAACGTCTTCTCTTAATGTCTTACATGTTATGTAATACAAAGCAATCTTATTTTTAAAAACCGTACCAACTTACCCGTTGCTACTCAGGATTTTTTTATTGACAAATGAGCGTATGGGTCACCTGCTGTTAGTTGACTACCGCCGCCCACATTATCTTACCACACCAAAGGAATTACAGGTGGGTTGCCGGGTTTTAAAGATATATGTTAAGGAAGAAAGTTCTTTGAAAACGAAACTGTAAAGGAACGCCTGACATTCTGATGGTGGAGCTGATATCTTAATTTGTGGCGAGTCGGGCGAAAGTGGAATTCAGCGGCAGGAATCAGATCAAGCAGCTCTTCGGAATACTCCCAGCAACGCCAAGTGATGTAGCCGTTCACAGAGCACTGGAGCCCCGACAATTCGAGCGTTCTGTGTTGCACGCGGTTCGAGCTGATAATGGGGAGCGACACACCAGAGTGTGTGGTGTTGCTGAGCTTTTGGAGAGCGCTAGAATATAGGTCGCTCGTACTGACAGCATCCACATCATAAAACCCTTGTCACTCACAACTCACAAAACAGTTGTTTCATAAGTTAGTTCACAGTACCTTTGTTTAACACTTTTTTTAAAAGTCATCCAATTTATAATTTGTTAAAATTATTAAAATATTCAAATAACACTAAAATAGTTGTATCATAGTCTTGGTCAGGTAATGGTTGCTAAATAAGTGTAAAAAAGTATAGAGAAACTATAATTGTGAGGTATTCCTTATTAGAGACTTATTTTTTTCGTTGTTTCGAGTATTTCCAGAGGTCAATGAGGTTGTCTGCACAGTACTGTTTACTCTTAGTAAGTAATTACTTAAATATTTAATTTATTTGAAAATTTTTAATAAATTAAATATTTAAGTTTTAATAATTTAAAGTTTTTAATTAAATAATTAATTTTGCATACTTGTATTTTTATTTGTTTAATAAATATAAATATAGATATAGAATTTTAATGTTTTCCATAGGCCATGAAATATATAACATAGTTGTATCTAACTTTGCCCTCATTAATATATAAAATAATAATTACTAACAAGTCAAGATATTTATATAAGCATGTCACACCATTATATACACTCCCATCACACTAATATTAAAAGTTAGTGAGTGTGTTTGTTATGACTTCGCGCGCAAGCGGCTAGACTTTTTATAAAATTTGGCAAGCAGGAAACTGACACCCTACATTAACACTTCTTCTTCTGTCACAATATTAGCTGACGTACTCCTACTAAACAGCTTTATAGATTTTCATGAAACTTTATATTTACATTTGGTAGGTTTCAGAATCGGTCGTAATCTATTACTTGTATCACAAAAGAAAAAATTCTATTTTTATATTAATTTATGTGGCAATACAACGTTCGCCGGGTCAGCTAGTTGTTAACACAAGCTAACTAGAAAAACTACATACCCTTAATATGCACTATTATTTTTTAAGGAACAGATGGACAAAGAAGTATACAATATGGGTCCCCTAATGGAATGTGATCACCACACCCCTAACTATGTTGTTACACCAGAGGAATCACATGAGCGTCCTTTATGCTCGTCCTGTTGCGTCAGTACGGTTTGCAGTTTCATTACTATTAGGTACACGTCGTGATTACGTTTTAACTTTTGTTGTTAATAGTTCTGTAGTTTCTGTTGTTCTATGTCACTATAATACTACTGCCAGAAAAATAAATACTTTTTTAATTAACCCAGATTCTTTCATATATTTTTCAACATTATAATAATAATAATAATAATAATAATCAGCATCACAATACAATACACCTTTATATCAATCTATGATACTGAAATAATAAATCGGTGTTAATTATTAATAATAATATCCTATAGTGATGCTTGTTATGCACACCGTAACATAGCGAAGATGTGACATCATCGACATCAGTTCCAGATAATTTTCGGTTACATTAGTAACCAGGCTACTACATATGAATTTGAAAACACATTGGTATGTATTGGCAAGGGTGAGCATACAGGCAAAGGCACCATGGTGAAAGTACAACACTGTTCTACCTTTTACACCACAGACACTAACCCCCTTATTCATAATTGTCCGCTTACTTTAAACAGCTGCTTAGGAGTGTTTTTTCTCATTCTGCAATGCTTTAAGTTAGCAGACTATTACGATTAAGGGGGTTTATCTATAAAATATCTAATATTAACAATAAATTACCTTCTTGAGGAAACTGCATTCATAGAGACTTGATAGAGATTCAGGCAGTTCAATGAGCACATCATAACCTGTGCTCCTGCTTGTGTTTTTTGTATCATATCATAATTGTACTTCTTCACTTTGCACCAACTGCACGGAACTATGTGTCTGGTATTGCTTATGTAGATATTCATACAGGATTTGGAACAGAATGGATTGACCGTTCCATTTTCGTAAACTGTGAAACATTTGCTCAACTTCCTCTCGAAGTGTTTTTTACACCAAGAACATTGATCTGTGGACATTGCAAATGAATTTTTAATATGTTTAATAACAATGAAAGGAGTAAATTATAAATATAAACAATAAATATCTACATAGAACTGTTTAAAGCTTTGTCAAATTACCTGGACAAATGTTGTTCACAAATTTGAATGCAGCAAAGCATGGCTCCGAGCACAATCTTTGAGTGATGTCTTCATCAATTTCTATTTCAATAGAAGTGTTCTTTTCTAATGAACAAACAGCACATTTGGCCCACAATTGTAGCGGCAAAGGATTTTTATTCATTTGATCAAACTTTTCCATACAGGCTTGTGAACAAAAATCTTTGAACTGTCCCTTTTCACCAACAGGAGCTAAAAACCCTTCTGGCTCAGCAGAAATGTCTCTTTGACAGTAACAACATATTTTTAAGCCTTTCTTGAACTCTTCCAAACATCCCGAATTACAAAATTGCCTGATATCATAACCAAACCTAACACAATATTTGCCTAAGCTCATGTGTTGGACAGAGTTCTTGCAGTTTGCACACTTGGATCCAATTTTGTTCTGAAACCTTCCTAAACATGCTTCATTACAAAAGTCCATAGTTTCCCAAGTCAGCATTAGCTCATCCTTTAGTATAAGCATACACTGAGCACAAGTACGCATAAATGTACGGTCTCTTTCGTCCTTCGCTGCTTGCACCATCGCTGGTGTTTTAGCTTGTATTTTATATGCTTCATCTAAATATTTATCAGTAGCATTGCTGATAACTTTGAGTTTCATGAGTGGCTTAGCTGACTGACTAGAGGAACTTCGTGAAGTAGGGGTGGTATACCTCAGTATCCTTTTTCTCTTGACCAAATATCGGCCATTTTCATCATTATTTAATGTCTTGAGGCAGGGTTGCTCACAGATTAACAGATCCTCACCATATCGTTTCAGAGAATACATACATTTTTTTTGTTCAAGACAAGCGCAACACTCCCCATCCCTCAATGACACCTCTTCAACCGTTATTTTTCGCCTCTTGTATGTATACTTCTCCTTTTCGTCTGCCATCATGCTATTTAAGCACCTCATGGAACAATAGTAAGTATCTTCACCATCATAATTATAAAAGAAATAGCATGTCTTCTTTTCCTCACATTCCGAACACATACAGATCTTTGGAGGAATCTCATCAATAATATATTTATTCTTTATTAAAACATATTGATCCGCATTATCTATTTGGAATGATTTGACGCATGCTTCTGTGCAAAAATACTTTCTCTCAGGCTCACTATTGTTAGTTGCAAATATGCATGATTTAGGTATAGTGCAACTATAACATATTTCATCGATAGGTTCTATCCGATTGATAGCAATAAGAGTAGTCGAATCGATCTCTTCACTGTCTTCAGTATTTTCAGTCTCCTTATCTATTGGAAAAATATTAACACTGATAAAATACAATTAATTGAATTAATTAATTAATTAATTGAATTCATTTTCAAAGTTATCTATGAATACTTTGAAATAATATTAAATTTCCAAAGTTGAAAAATATAATTCATACCTCCATTTTCATTTTCATGGGAAGATTCTATGTCATCTTGATTTATATCAGCATTCCCACAAGAATCATCATTTGCCTCAGTGTTAGTTTCCATTGGTTCCACCTGCTCTGATTTAGTGACTGAAGTAGATTCGGCTGCCTCTGAAATATTAAATGTTTCCATTTTCATCTATGTTAAGTGTATTAGTTTTTTGTATACACAGGTTTCAGTGATATAGTTAAATAAGGCGTACTTTCAGAAGCCTATAAGTATGATTCGACAATTAAAACTTTCGCTCTTTCTTTTACGCAAACATCAGAAAATTTCTGGAAACATTTATTTTTAGTTTGCGTTGTGCGCGCGCAACGTAATTGTCAAAGAAGTTTATATTCAATGACATCAAAAAGGTACATTATGCTTTGCTTTTATGAAATGTAATTTTGCAGTTTTAAACCTATTTAAATATGATTTAAATATTCGTCTATTGTATTTTGGTTTGGTTTGGCCTTGTTGGCCAATGCTTTAAATAAATAAAATAAACAATTAGGATAGCCCTTCGCAGCGTCCCATAAGGAGCTTCGCTCCAAAAATAATATTGAATTATTTGATTTGTTTTTTACTATTTTCCACAACTGTATCGAAAAAAGTCGTGTTTAGCTGTCATTTACTAAAGCCCAAGCCGACGGCGTGGGTTTATAATGAAGTACGCAGAATTTTTGATATTCTTTCGCAGTTTTACCCAAAATTTGGTAAGTCGCTATTATTATCTAATAACATCTAGACCATTTCCAAGACATACAGCATAATTATTATAATAGGATATATTAATAGTATTTGTTGATATAAATTCGACTTGAAATAGCTTGTATTAAAATTTAATAAGGACTTTCAAATTGAAACAGACAAAGAAAAAGACGTTTTCGTCTGTTTTTTACTGTTTATTTATTTTTGAATATGTTGACATATTTTTTATTGTTTATTTCACTTGAAAATCATTATCGTAAAATAGTTATTTTGTTCCAATATAGCATAGTCATATTTTATATCATACAGAAGCAAGTCGATAAAGGACATGGGATTCTTCCGAGTCTTTCTGAATGAATACCTAAAATTACTACTACCAAAGCATGTATAGTTCTAAAGGTTTTAGACAGAACATATAAAGTTGATTACAAAAAAAAACTTATAAATCAAACCAATTGCTTTCATTGAGCATACTCATGTATTCTAAAATATAACAGGTTTTCTTATTTTTGGGTTTTTCAACTATTTTGTTTTGTTTATTTCTTTAACTTTGTGTCGTGTGTTTAAAAAAAACACTATATAAAGAATATATGCATGGTCTTATTGCCCAGCTTATTTCAATTGCTTTCATATACATTCACTGAAATTATCCTAACTATAAACATTATTTTGCTACACGTAAAATAATACACATAGATACTAGATATTCGCTAGGTAATCAACGGAATTTAAACTTATAAGGGTTAATGTCAGAAGACATCTACTTTCCACACAATATGTTACCATTACATAAATAAAGATAAACTGAGTCTTGAGGACTATTTAATGAATGCAATTAAGACAATAACGATAAGCATGTATGGAACGATTGCAGATATGAAGTTCACCACATTTTTACAAACATAATAAAATATTATAATTATTTTTCTAGCAGAAGACGGTGTAAAAAATGGACCCACGGACTGAATTATAAGAAATCTTTTCTTAACTTCTGTTTAATATTCATTATTTAATTTTAAAATTGTGATTTTAAATTACATTAATATTCACAAATATAAGTCTTTCTTAGGCTTCAATCAAAGTAATAGAACAAGTTGTGTTGGCTTTGCTTATTTTTTTCTCAATAATCCAACACGTTTATAACCAAAATATAAATTTTGAAAAATCTCGCGTGAGATTAGGGGGGTGGGGGGGAGGTATTTTTAAAATTACTAAAATTATTTACTTTAATTTAAAAAAAAATTATGATCACAGGTAATTTTGTTAACACCGTGTGTTCAAATTCAATAGAATTTATTCAAAATAGGATTCAAGATCACTATTTGAACGTCAGAAGCTATTCAAGCCTCAGACCTGAAAAGAACGGGCGAAAGAAACTTAGCGGGCTTTATTAAAAAAATATGGATTACAATATCTTAAAGAGCCTAAGAGTGTCCGCTTTATTCCCAGTCTGTGGTATCATTGAGAAAAACATTATTTTATAATAACCTTTCCCACACAAAGGTTTTTTAACAATTCTTTAAAATTCCGTAACACATTTGTTTTGTACATTTATTGGGATCATATTGTAAAAGCATATACATCGCCCAATAAAATACTTACTAACTCGACTTAACCGAGTAGTAGGCATATCAAGTTTATGGTTGTTGCTCGAGTTATCATTATGATTGTCACAGTTACTAGAAAACTCCTTAATGTGCTTGTAAACATATAGAACATTATAAAGAATATATTCATATGCAACAGTCAAAACGTTTATTTCTTTAAATTTTTATGTTAATAATTCTATAGGATATTAATAGCGCGAATAGCCCTCTTCTGCAGCACAAAGATGGTATTAATATCATCTGCACTGCCCCACTACAATATACCGTACGACATCTTAATATATATAAATCTCGTGTCACAATGTTTGTCTTCAATGGACTCCTAGACTAATGAACGGATTTTAATGGGGATTCATTCTTGGAGTGCAGTTTGGTCCAACTTGAGAGATAGGGTAGTTTTTATTTCGATTTGGGACCCATATATATTTTTAATTCCAATATTTGTTTTGTATGGACATATTTTCTATGAGAGAATTTAGTGACGCACGGTTTGACAGTTCTGCTGTGAAACAATTTCATTATTGTTAACAACAGAGAGCAATGAGGTTCTATACATAATATACATGACAGGGAGCATATTTTACAAAATAATTCTTGGTGTTATTGACTAATTTATAAAAAAACAGTATTTTATTTATTATGCACAGAACAACGTCTGTCCGGTCAGCTAGTAATACTATGAAAATTACTAAAGAAAACTAGTCGCGCCGTATCTATGTCAGTTAATTGTCCAATTTTTTTAACCGCATATCCTGCAGAACCAGACCTATTCGCCAAACCTGCAGTATTGCGGCCCCATTGCGATTTTGAATCAAGAGTATTGCCAAGAAATATAGCAAACTCCATCGGTTTTACCACCACTGCGTAAAATATTCGCATCTACATTTTTGACATTTGGTGCGGTAAATTGGATATATTTAGTTTTATGACTATTTAACAATAGTATTGGCGCTAAAACAGTACACGATGTCAGATAGATCATTGTTAACTTCGTCATATAAAACTTGGCTTCTCATCATCATCAGCAAACAATACTACCTTGTGTCTTATTTTCTTTGTCTTTCTGTCTATTTATCTGTTCATTCAATGTTGCAACTGTAGCGCCATTCTGTATACTTATTACTTTCCTTACCTTCAGCCTGTTTTTTCTTTTCAGCCAACACCTTTGCAGCTTCGGCCTTATCAGCTTCTGATATTTCTCTCTCTGTATCTGGCAAGAGGCATTCTTCTTCATAAGAACCAGGCTCTTCTGTTGTACTGCTTTCATCTGCTGTAGTAAAATATACCATTAAACAATTTATTTTTGTATTTGTTGGATGCAATTACCAATTATGACAGTAATCACGACCATCATCTTCACGAAGTATCATTACACAAATGAGTTCTAGGTCTAAAGGTTGATGCATCCAATATACGATAATTTATATTTATACAGTTCATTCTTTATAACTTTTTATTAAATAATTTATATTATTTAAACACGATTCATATATTGGATGCAGCACCTTTCAACCTAATTAGAATAACCAACCTAGACAGTGTTGGTAGTCCCCCACAAGATGGACCGACGATCTGGTCAAGATCGCCGGAATACGTTGAATGAGGGCAGCGCAGGACCGATCGTCGTGGAAATCTTTGGAGGAGGCCTTTGTCCAGCAGTGGACGTCTTTCGCCTGATGATGATAATGATGAGAGAAGAGAGTAGACAGATCACATGTTGAGAGGTAAGCAGAAATGAACAAAATGATTGACCATATTATTTGACTCTTTTCCCAAACATGAACTTAATATCAGGCAGCCAATATAAAAAAGGAACAGATTATATCATGTTGAACGACTATAAACACACCACATAAGTTATTATCATAAAATCATAAGATTAAGATGGACAAGTGAAATCATTTGTGTTAGAAGGATAAGTTAAATTAGTATTAATATTATATAAACTATTTTCAAACCTGCTTGAACAAAATCTGCTTGTACAATAATAGCTTAAATTGAAAATTTCATTCATACCACGTGTCTGCTCATTATCCAAATCCGCGCTATCATTTTGGTGGTGTTCTTCATCATCAATATTTGTAGCTGCATCTTTTGCCAAACTGTCACTGGTGGCATCTGTTGTATCTTTCATAATTGCATCAAAAGGGTCTGAAGCCTGCAAGGAATGTGTCTTATTTTAGTTTAATAATAAACCATAACAAAGTTTGGTACACAATTTCAAAAATTATAACTATAAAATTGTAACTTTTACGCAAAATCTAATGTAAACACGGTTACAAATAACACACTTTTTAATCCTTTAAAAAATTGGTCGCAAATAATATATTGGTCTCAGTGAGTCATACATCTTTGTGCCGTTTGGTGTCGAGACACTTGACCCGTGGGGCTAGAGGCGCGGAGAATGTTCAAAATACTATCTTCGCGCCTCAATAAGATTACTGGTAACCCAAGCGCTGGCAGCTATTTGGGTCAACGGATCAGCCTAGCTATCCAGCGCGGAAATGCTGCCAGTATTCTTAGTACATTTCCACGTAATGATAGTTTTAATTTTATGTAGTCAGAGTATTGTAAATATAGTTATAAGATTTATTTTGTTTAAAAAGTGTTTAATTGAAATAGATTTAAATTGGTACTTTAAAAAAAAATTGTTGCAATTGAATTAAAAAAAAAATATCACCTCCTCTGAGGAATTCATCAAATTACCAATAACCCTGTATTTACAAAATACTTTAAATTCCTTACTTCTGTATTATCATCCTGTGAATCTTCAATAGAAACATTGGGTGCTGTTTCAAATTCTGGTTTCTGAACTGACTCTACATCTTTACTTCCACTTGCCCCAATATTGACTGTATTTTCAGCACCACCTTCTAGTTCTTGTGTGGCTTGAGACTCCTCTCTTACGTTAGCTTCTTTCACATCCGTTTCCATGCTTTCTTCTTTAATGTCTCCTAAACAAAGATAAAGAGTATAAAATTAATATCTAAAATCTGTTTAATCTGTGAAAAAATATTATAACAAAACTTTATCTTCTATAGATATTTTGTTGTCTTCGTTTAATCTATGGTTGTCATCTTGTCATGACCTTTGCAATTTTATGTCGCGGTTGTTAATCTGATGTCTTGTGGTATGTTAATGATTAGGTTTCTTGTTTCTTCGACTTACAAAAAATGGCGGTCATCGATGCATTAAAATAAATAAATGTATATTTCACATTCCTGCACTGCACAAATCTCTGTGTTTTACTTAAAATGTTAGATGACATGTGAGACATCAAGGCTGAGGTTTCAGCAATTTTTAACTTAAAATCAAGTTAGTGTTAATTTTTGCAGAAAGTACCGTGTAATTTGTACTAAAGGATTCTCTAACTTTGTTTTCAGTGTGAATTGTTGTTTGAAAGATGGCAGTCAGACAACACAATATTCCACTATTAAATGTAGACAGGTTTTAAACTGGAAATTTAAGATGTATTTACTCTCTGAGCATGATGTTCTTTGCTGTATCAAACATCAGAATTATCTAAATGGTGACAAGAGAGAAGTGTCTGAGAAACGTGATTAATTAGTTTCCTGTGTGAAGATAAATAATAATAATAATAAATTCTTTATTGCCATACAAAACATTACAAATATAAAATGAATATATAGGGTATGCGATGAAACAATAGGCAAAAGGAAAAGGCTCAGCTTCACCTGAACACATGGATTTTTGCGTGTGTGACTGTATGTGCTAATTTTTAAGTGTTTGAGGCTTGAGCTCATTGATTCTTTAGTCTTTTGCGTTTATAGAAGTTGTTTTCATTTACTTATTTAATGCTTGTTCCAGCTATTGAGCTGTATGAGGACCATTTCAATTGGGCGGTAGAACTTTTTTTTGAAAGAGCACATGCACTTTTTAAATCTTTCATGAGATGTGAGGAAGCACAAATAAAATACTTCTGTCAGAATAATCTGAAGTTTCTCGTTATTGTACTATTGAAAACTTCAACATCCCAACGGCATAATGTCACACACCGAGATTTATTAGCTTGTATTAATTCATTGGTTTCTTGAAAGGATTCAGGCATATTATATGCTTTGTAACCAAGAGCCTGTAATTTAGGTATTGCATCCCTGAAACCTCTTTCCAAAAAATATATCATTATGCCTAAAAAAAACATTTGTTTCTCACTTTTCTCATCGCTAAATGCATCCTTTATTATTATTGAATCATTTAGGGTTGCACTATAAGGTCCTAAACATTCTAAAATATAGCCATCAGAGCAAACAAATAAGAAGGGCTTCACAGTTGGTATATTTATGCAAGCTGAAAGTTTTCTTTTTATATAAATAGTTCTAAGTTTCACTAACTATATACTTTGTGCAACACTTGCACATGGCTCCATATCTCTCAATTGTTAAATTGATTTCAATTGAATCTGGAGTAGACTAGAATTAAGTCCTAAGGTGTAGTGCACTATATGCGGATTCATATTGGCAACATTTGAAAAGTCAATATTTCTTTGACCCACACTGCATAATAGACATCATGTTGTCCATTGTAAAACCAGTAAAGGTAATAAAGGTTACATATAGATTGAGAGTTGAACAAACCATACAAGATTTCATGACGATACGTCACTCAACACTCAAACAGTTAGGTCAGTTGGTTAGAGCTGGCATGGAACGCCAGAGGTCGTGGGTTCGAGTCCCACATTGTTCATAAAATTTTATTTGTGTTACTTATAGATCTTCCCAACTGCCATTATTCAAATGATCAATGCAGAGTCTAGCTGTTAGTGCAACAACAACATGGTATTGTGATAACAATAACTCTTTTAAAAACAGGATGATATCAATTGTCAGTCTTGCTCTTATCACACTCTACAAACAACCAATTTCTTGAAGATGTGTAAACATTTGAAGTAATGCTTGATACTGCTCTAGCTGAATGAACATCAAATTAAATTATTCATGTTGAAATACTTTGATATAGAGATATACTAACAGGTTAAGAAACCTTTATCTAGAGGCAATGTAGAACTTTGAACCTTTTTGCTCTAAAATTAATATCAATTTAAAACCATATTATTACTTTAATATAATTTAACTGCCAATATAATAACCTTATTTGATTGCCTAGAATTAAACACAAAGTGGGTAAAAGCTTATTTAGTTTATCTTATCTGTGCAGACCTGTAAGATTCACAGACATTTCTATGATTAATTTTCAGGTGGCATTAAGTTTAAATTATTTTTTTACCTTGAATTTTATTTTCAATTTTCCTTATTGGAATTAGAATATGCATAACGTGTTTCTATTAAGTACCTACCTACTTGAGATCTAGATGATATTATAATTCTGTCATTAATAAGTGACATAAAAGCAAACTAATATTTTTATAACACTAGAAATAAGGGATTGCTTGTAACTAATTCTATAAGATACATAATACCTTTAAGGGTAAATGTATACACTTATATAATAAAGTCCCAGCCACTGTTCAGGCATTATCTATAAATAAATTTAAATGTTTTATAAAAAAAATGGCTCTGTCATAAATCTGAATAAAGTGATCGGACATCCTGGGACTAGATTATGATTATTTTATAGCGATAGAAATGACTGTACAATATTGAATATGTTTATTGAAAATAGCGCAAAAAAAGAATGCTGCGAGAGTTTCTTGCGCCGCTTCTTTTCTCTCAGAGCGCCATTTGTTTCCGAAGCGGTAGTAGTATCTGGTATATTAGAAATGACATCAAAAAGAATTCTAAAGGAATCAATTTGAGAAAATAAATGCCTTGTATGCCTTTTTAAACAAAAGAGTTTTATTTTCTCTTATCAGTTTCATATTACTTTAATAGATTCTGTGAACTATCACCATCAGCAAAACATAATTTGTTTTGCTAGTTTCAATAACGAGTATTAACAATCAGTTTTTGCTGTCAATATCATATACACCTCAACGAATTTTAATTGTATCAGTAAGAATTTATACCACTACTATATGGTACAAAGTATTGTACTTACCTACTTACTTAAGCGATTACTTACTACATACTTTATTATGTGATTGGTTACCTATTTAAAGGTAAACATGGCTTTTGCACCAATCTCCAAATCATGATTGGACATGACTGTTCAAAGTAACTATGTATGAATGTACCTACCATAGGCAGTTATGTTGATGCAAATGAGTGCTAACTTCTTACCAACCTAACCTAACATATTTAAAATTATTTTTATGCTTATCTCGCATTCCAGAAAAATAAATGAATATAGAATTATCAAACTTTATTTTAAAGTTAAGATTCATATTGAGGCACAAAAATATTTGTATGGGGCCAAAGCACCGTACTGAATTGGTCATTCTCCTTTTGAATAAAGATAAGGTAATTAGTATTGGTTACAGAAATAACTTGTATGAATTTAAATTCATTGTTGATAAATATAATATGTTCATGTGTGGTAGTGAAATGCCAAAAGACAAACTATGGCATTTATGCTTTGGTCATTTGAATTGTGTTTCTATGAAAAAGCCAATAGGTGAGAATTTTGTAGATGGTATTGATCATTTTAAAGTAGATAGATAAATATGTTTTGTGAATCTTGTATCAAAATGACCAGATTTTCTAAGATATGAAATAGGGCAAATGGTTAATTAAAAATTGTGCAATCAGATGTATGTGGGGGGCCTATTGACCCAATTTCACATGGAAGTTATAAATATGTTTTAACTTTCTTGGATGATTATTCTCATTTCTTATTTGTTTATCTTCTAAAAGCCAAAAGTGAGGTATTTTGTAAGTTTAAAGAATATTTCTTATACACCAACCTTCAACAAGAGTATCAATAGATTATGATTTTATAATGGTGCTGAATATAAAAGTATTGAGTTTCAAGAGTACTGTAAAAACAATAGCGTTTTCATTGAGTACACTGTACCTACCTTACACTCCTGCATTGAATGGGAAATGAGAGAATTAACTGTACATTAATAGAAAAGGCTATAACAGTATTATATGATTCAAGTGTTCCTAGGCTGTTTATTCAGATGCATATAATTAAATGAAAGTCCAGTAGGACTTTAAGTACTAGTAAGTACTCTTGACAATGTAACTCCAGCTCAGTTATGGTATCAAAGAAAACCTAATGTATATATTTTAAGATTTTTGGATTTACTGTATTTTTCCATATTCCAAAGCAACTTAGATCCTCAGATAGTAACTTGATGTAAAAGCTAAAAAAGATATTTTCGTAAGTTATAATGTTGACTGTTATCTACCAAGTGATTGGTATTGAAAATAATAAAATTATATCCCTGAGGGATGTAAAATTCAAGCAAAGCGAATTTTATATCAAACAAATTGTCACTTGTAATTTGATAATTGAGGGTTTAGATGTTCATTCTGACAGCGAGTACAAAGTTCAAGAGGACATGTGTACTGATTCTCATGAAAGTAAAGTTGGAATTATTGAACAAGGTAACAAGTCAAGTTAAATACCACCTAATTTCATTGATTTACAAATGTATACGACTCTTTGTAACATGAATAATGTTGGTTTCTGTAAACTATAAAAGAACCTTTAAGTTGAAAGATAAACAAGAGTTGAAATATTTTCTTGGATTAGAAATTAATAATGATAGAGAAAAGGGTATTCTCACAATCAAACAAAGTATTAGCACTAAGAAAATTTTGAAAGGGATTTTTTGTTCTTATAATTCTGTACCTATTGATGCAAGTGGATTAAATGTTGGATTATGCACTGAAAATGAACAATGTAATAAACAATATCGAGAATTGATAGTTTCACAGATGTACCTAATGTTAGGATCACACCCAGGCTTAACTTTTGCTATTAACTACTTCAATAGGTTACAAAATTCTTGCAATGACCAGTTGTGGACTTATCTGAAACACGTTTTTAAGTACCTGAAAGGCACAAAAGATAATGGATTAACTAATTGTAAATCAAATAAAAATGCAATTGTAGAAACTATTGTAGACTCAAATTGGAGAGGAGATTCTAAAGATTAACAGTTACCAGTGGGAGGCTCCTTTGCACAGTGTGCCGGCTAGATTTGGGCTGCACAACAGCACCTATTTCTGCCGTGAAGCAGTACTGTGTTTCCGTCTGAAGGGCGCCGTAGCTAGTTAAATTACTGGGCAAATTAGACTTAATATGTTATATCTCTAGGTGACGAGCGCAATTGCAGTGCCGCTCAGAATTTTTGGGTTTTTCAAGAATCCTGAGCGGCAGTGCATTGTAATGGGCCAGGGCGTATCAATTACCATCAGTTGAACGTCTGCTCGTCCAGTCCCTTATTTTTATTTAAAAAAAATTAGGAAATCTGTGTCAGGTTTTATTATATTATTAAAAATTAAATATAATGTTGTTCATTGGACAACTACACCACAGTATAGCTCTTATCACTTCTGAAGCTTTGTTTTTAAAATAACTTTAACTTTGTTTTAAGTTTATGGCATAAGGAACATAATAATTTGGAAAATGTTTTAAGATTACAGATGTAAAATAAGTTTCTAATGAGTGGCAATAAGGCAAAGAGTGGCAATGAGTTTCTTGCTACTTCTTCTCATTAGCTCAACCCTTTACGAAGTACTGGTAGGTTCAATAAGAAAATTTTTTTTTGATATTCATAAGTGTCATTTCCGTGACCGTTACATGAATAAAGTGATTTTGATTTTATTATGTTCATTTATGTTAATTGTACTAAGTTTTTAGCAAGGGAGGGTATTAATTGAAATAAGTAGCATTAAATCTGTATGCTGAAAATAGACTTAATTATTTACTGTATAGATATTTTGTTGTTTTTATTTAATCTATGGTCAGAGCTGTCGCCTTGTCATGATCTTCACAATTTTATATCACGGTTGTTAATCTGATGTCTTGTGCTAAGTTAATAGTTAGGCTTCTTGTTTCTTCAACTTATAGAAAATGGCGGTTAGCCATATAATATAAGAAATAATTGTATATTTCACATTCTTGCACTGCACAAATCTCTGTTTTACTTAAAATTGGCTGTTTCCATTTGAGAGAAAAATGTATTTAATGTATCATTGAGTGTTTTTGAGATAGTTTCAAAGTCATATAAACTTTATTTAATTAGGCTTAAACTAAGCGCTTTTGAATCAACACTATAAACATATCTTTTAAATTACTGCATCTACCATAAAAAAGTAGAGGATTAAAACTTAGGATCCCATAGCATGGTGCCCTATCACCCCTGATACTACTCCCATTGCAAGGTAATGCACCATTCCAGAGAAAAAACATTATAACCTAACCTCAAATTATGACATCTTTAAGAGTTGTGAAGATATGTAAATGGTGAGGAATGATAAGTAATTCCTCAGCCTCTCAGGGGGGAAACGCCTACAATTCAGCCAATACAATTCTGGCACTCGCCGGCCGTTGCCTCGGCCCTCTCGCTCGGCTAGTGCTTTGTTTTAACTGTTCTAATATAAACATTTTTAACTCCTAATTTGTGCTACTAGATACCATGTCCAACCCCTGTAATATACATAACAAATTTGTTTGTAAGGTGCTGCATCCAATACATGAATCATGCCGCATATATTATCAAGTATTTCATAAAAATTAATAAGGAATAAACTGTGTAATCATTTGCATCAACCTTTAGAGCTTGAATTCATTGCCCGTGTAAGGATGCTTTGTGAACATAATGGTCATGACCAGTATCATAATTAGTTAGTAACAGGTTGACCTGGCACCACAACTCATGTTGTTGTTGACTCATGGACCAGCCATCATTCCTTTCTGTTGTGAATAGACAGTGAAACAGAACACAATTTTAAAAGAAATGTCGTAGACATGTCAGTATGTTTGAGAAACCACCTTTTTCTACACTAGCTACTACATCTCACATTCACAGATGTAATTTTTATTTAGAGCCTTTTAATAAATATTTAATTTACATTTGCTAACAGGTTATGGGCCCAGGCAAGAATAGAGTGTGCAATACGTGCAAAACTGAGTCAAAGACGCCGCGATACGACGCTAAGTGTTACAGATGTTTCACAGATAGGAAATATTGAATGATATGGCATTCACCTTCTATAACAGAAGTTTTACAATTTGAAGTTCAACAGTCCCATAATAGGCTTTATTTCACATATAGAAGATTTGGTAAGCAAGCTAAAATCACAGGGTGAAGAAATTTCAGAAAAGATGGTAATAACAATGATTTTAATGTGTTTACAGCATTGGAAATTAACAAAAAATGGGATGAAGAAAAAAAACACAAAACCTATAGATACAAAGTGGCTCTTTAAAAACAAAAAATAATAAAGGTATTTATAAAGCAAGATTAGTCGCCAGAGGATTCCAACAAAAAGATTAATTCCACCATTCTGCAATATATATACCAGTAGTGAAATTACCACCATTAAGAGTTCTGTTGCCCATAGCATGCAAATATAAACTTAATTTGACACATATGGACGTAAAAATCTTTGCTTTATGGAGACATAGAAGAAGTATACATAAAACTACCAAGTGGAATAGAAAGATATGATGGGAAAATACTTAAATTAAAGAGATATATGGATTGAAGAAGTCACCAAGAAATTGCAACAACAGATTTAACTAGTTCATTGTTCAAATACTCATTGTTTTAAAGAAGCAAGTCAGATTACTATCTATATTATAAAGAAAACCAGATATTCTTTGAATTATTGTATGTTGATGACCTGATAATAATAGCAGAAAGAAAAAAGACATAGATAACCTATTTACCAGTGGGAGGCTCCTTTGCACAGGATGTCGCCTAGATTATGGGTACCACAACGGCGCCTATTTCTGTCGTGAAGCAGTTACGAGTAAAAATGTTTCGGTCCGAAGGGCGCCGTAGCTACAGAAATTACTGGGAAAATGAGACTACATCTTATGTCTCAAGGTGACGAGCGCAATTCTAGTGCGACTCAGGATTCTTGAAATACCCAAGAATTCTGAGTGGTAATGGGTTGTTAAAAGTTCATTGTAATGGTCAGGGCGTATCAATTACCATCAGCTGATTGTCCTGTTTGTCTTACCCCTTATTTTCATTTTAAAAAAAAAAACTAAAAAATTTAATGAAGTTACAGTAAAACTTTCAAATAACATAACAGAGAAAGATACTTAGGAATCAACATAACAAAGAAAGAAGACAGAATAGAACTGAACCAAAAGGAGTACTTAAAAGATTCGAGATGTGAGTCTACCAATAGAACAAAGATTATTTTTATTTTCTGAACCAACAACATATGCAGAGTAAGTCAAAAGATGTAGACAGCTAGTTGGAACCCTCATGTATGCTAAGTTGGGAACTCAGCCTGATATATGTTATGTGGCTATTTAAGTAGATACCTGATTTATACAGATGAAAATCTATAGAAGCAAATAAGATACTGAGGTACATTAAGGGAACAATGGATTACACATAGATATACATAAGAAATGGAAAAGAATCACTGATTGGATACACAGATGCAGATTGGGGAGAAGATAAAATAGAAAGAAAATCTCATCAATCAGTTCAAAGCCACAGTGTATTGCACTTTCATCCACAGAATCAGAATATCTTGCGTTGGATAAAGGAATAGCAGAAGGCTTTTGTTTAAGAAATTTATTACAGGAGATAGGTGTCAAATGTTTGCAGTTTATGTTGACAATCAATCTGCTGTTCATGTTGCTAAGGCTAGGGTTACTATGGATGCGAGTTCTGACGAAAATTTGTTCTGACGAGTATGTCCGAAATCATCGTCAGAACAAGGCGTTTACACTGTGCGTGTTTACTGTTATTCTGATAGTCAGTTCGTTTCTGCCGTCCAGCGAAGATGCACGAATTTGATGAATTTGATTTTCTTGAAAGTCCATTATTTAAAAATATTATTGTTGAATGGTGGAAGACAGAGCATTACGAGTTATTTTCTCGAAGACACGACAAAGGAGAGTCCCAAATGTAGAGTGTTGAGTTCTGTAGCAACTTTCTCCCACTTTTGGTGAGAAATATCTCTGTTGTGATAATTTTTGTCTCTCATAACCCACAAACACCTGTTCTCGTACACGAGACTGATCAATTTATCGTTATCCATGGTGGAAACCAAATCACTCGAAATTTGCAGACGCAGGTCGTGCGAAAAAATCAAACTAGTTTGAACGCTCGAGTGGTTCTGACGACATCGTGCATGTTCTGACGCATTCCTTGTTGCCAGTGTAAACACTAACATTGGTTTCCAGGCGTTTGTTTCTTCTGACGAATCCGTCAGAGCTCGTCAGAACAAATTTTCGTTAGAACTCACATCAATAGTAACCCTAGCCTAAGAATCCTGAAGAACATAAGCGATTGTAACACAAAATTAAAATATCAATTTGTCTCTACAAAGTTGAACTAAAGATAGTAGAGTTCAAATACATAGATACAAAAATCAGATAGCAGATATATGTACTAAAAGTTTAAATACAAATGTGTTTAAAAGATTGTGTGCTAAAATTTATAGTAATTAATATTAATACAAATAGTATGTTTGCTAAGAAGTTTGGTTTTATTATTAAAAGAAATGTTGTTTTGTGCAAGTAGAAAAATAAAAGGTTTTGTAAATAAGTTTAAGAGTTTAGACTGAATTAACTTGTCAGTTTTCTAGGAAGTTTTAAACTAAGTTAGATAGAGTATAAATGTGTATTAAAATTTTGTTTTATAGCTATATAGGTACAGAATTAGTGTCCCACTTTCATAGAGGAGGGGTGTTGTGAATAGACAATGAAACAGAACATAATTTTAGAAGAAAATAAATGTCATAGACTTGTCTGACAGACCAACTTTTACTACTCAAGGTACTATACAGCTTCTTAATTTAGAGCCCTTTAATAATTATAGTTAATTTCTTAATTTTTTTCATTAATCCCTTCCTGGAGACCTTCAACACATACACCTTTTCACATAGTTGAGGGAAGAAATGTTAGAATGTTAAATAAATAACTTCATTTTTTTTTTTTGTACAATATAATAATTCAATGTAATACTATGAAAATAACCCATTATTTATTAAGGTAAACTAACACTCCCAGACATCTACATAAAAACAAAAAATTAAAACAAAAACTGAAGAGCGATACCTTTTTAATTGACAGAAATGAATTTTAAAAGGTTTTTATATACATAGAGGTCTTTATTTAGTGAGGATTGCATGATACTGAGCCATCACTCTCAGCTAAGAAACTGTACATATTTTGTATATATAATAAGTATAGGTTATATACTTTAAATGTTATTACTTTAGGAATAAATATTTGTAATAGAAAAGTAGTATTTCAAATTTTTATGTAATCTTGCCTCAATGAGATAATCACTTAATTTGTGAAGCTGTAAGCACACAGATTTTTGATAGTTATGGATCATTTTAATTTTTTTAATTGGCTTGCAAACAGCATACTGAAGTCTACTGCAAACTCTCCATGGTATGTGAGGAATCATAAATTAAATTAAATTCATAACCAAAATTTATGAATGATGTGGGACTCGAACATGTGGAGCACTGTTCCAACTGAGCCAATACATTTGTAAATAAATAAGTGATGCATACATTGACAATCTTGGTTTGTGTTGTTCAACTCTCAGGTTGTGGCTCCATCTACAGGATCCACTTCATAGTTACTACACTACACTACAACTAAATTATATTAACTATTAGAAACATGACTTGAGATGTCATACTTTGAAATTAAATATGAAATATGAAATTATAACAATATGTTATTTTTAAAGTGATATGGATGTCAGTGGAAGAGCCCCCGAACGGAACCCGAGAGGTTGTGAGTTTGAGTCCAGCATCATTCATAAATTTTGGTTATAAATATGATTTATCCCAGAAGATATCACTTAAAAAATAAGAAATTGTTTCATAAATTACATGAGTTTGGGATTGCAACAGTGACTGCCAAAATAGAGTGCCTAAAAAACATATATTACAAATCACAACCACAATACCAATCCACTAGCCTCGGGATTACTAAACAATGCCAATATGGTGAAAATAAACCACACACTTTGGTTCGACAGTGAGGCTCTGGTCTACTCTCTTTAAGTACAAAAGCTCTGAACACATCTGCTTATAAGTTTTGATTGCAGATTCAAAACCAAAATATATTAAAGTTTTGTACCACCAATGGTAATTGAGAACCATCACCTATGTACTGATAGGTATATACATATAGGTATATATACTTACTAGCTGACCAGACAGACATTGTTCTGTGCATAATAAATAAAATACCGTTTTTGATGAATTTGTCAATAATTTTTCATTGTAACATAATAATATGCTCCTTGTTGTCATAATGAAATTGTTTCACAGCAGAACTGTCAAACCGCACGTCAAAAATACTCTCACAGAAAATATGTCCAAACAAAACAAATATTGGAAATAAAAATAATTATGGGTCCCAAATCAAAATAAAAACTATCCTATCTCTCAAGTTGGACTAAACTGCACTCCATGAAGTAATCCCCATTGAAATCCGTTCATTAGTTTAGGAGTCCATTGAGGACAAACATTGTGACACGAGATTTATATATATTTAGATTGATACCTATATCCCAGTAGGTGCAAGCATTTATATTATGAATATGGATGTTTGTTTCCGAGTAATGGATGTTACATATATTTAATTATATTGTATTAAATATATTGTTATCCTGCAACCCATAACACAGGCTCTATATGCCTAATTGGGGGCAAGATAATTTGTGTAAAAAGTGTGTCAATATTATTATTATTATGTACTCATGCGTCAACAGAAGAATCACAGAGTTGCAGGTCTATATGGTTGCATGTGGAGTCCATGTCATATAGTCTAAAAACCATACTACAAAGGAAAATCCTTTAAACAAAAAGTAATTAACCAGCAGATTAACTCGACAAAAATTTACAAAGAAAAACAACTTACCTGTATGTTCACTATCCTGGGTATCAACATCCATTGGATTCGTAACATTTTGCTCCTCTACAGTACCAGTGTCCATTTTTGTATCACTTGTGTCCAAGTTATCACTTTTTTCACTAATAGGATTTGTACAAGTTTCAGCTTCACTTTTACTGTCCGTATCACTAATCTTATTACTATCTGATATAACATCAGCGCTGCTTTTATCTAAAGAAGTAGTTTCTTCTAACTCTGTTTTCTTACATTCTTCTTTTGTTTCCATTTCGTCTTTTTCTATTGGAGTGTCATCTTGGACATTCATTACATTTCCTGGATTATCGCTTTTCTCATCCATTTTAATCTTCTTATTAGATACTTATGTCCATAACACTATGCAGCTACACAGAAAAACAAATCTGGATTTGAATTTGCGCCCGGCATTTTTAGGTTATACAATACAACTAATAGGAGCGGGAAATAGAATAATTTTCTACAAAATGTTATTACTTTTAATTACAAGCATATATTAATATTATTACACTTAAGAAACATATACTACTTTCCCAAATTTATCCACCTCTACTTGCTAGTATCCGTTGCATCCCGCGCTTTACACTCAAGACTCAAGGCACAACTTTTATATCGACATGAAAAATACCAAAAAGCTCATTTATAGAACAACCAAAAAAGGCGACACAAACGAGGGAATAACAATACTACAAGTACATACGTAGTGAATATAAAATGAATTGATTATGCGGCTTACTCGCCAATTCATGACAGAATGCGGAATCCTGATTGACGCGCAGTTTAATATTAGTTCTCTAAAAATTTATAATTATAATGTTCACTAGTTGTAAATACAGCTGAGTTCGAGGACAAATATTAATATATTGTTGTGACAACTTACTTACAGTTCACAAAGAAAGAGGAGATGACTTTAACATAGCACAACAAACGACCACCATTTTGGACAGTCTGTCCAAGCAGAGCAACATAATATTACGACGGATATGTTTTTTGAAACTTCTGTCACCTTTAGAATATTGTTAACAAGTTTAAATTTACTTTACCTACTATAAAAATTACAGAATAATATTCAAGCCAAGATTTTTTTAAATTATTCATAGTCCATGTAAAAAATACCCAATCAACAAATAAAAAGCAATCAACGGTAAAATTATAAATTAATAAGTACAGGTTGGCAATAAAAGACGCTCGAATTGATTAATTTTGATGCTTGACAGCTGACAGACGACAGCATTTTTTTACGGGTTCACTTTTTTTTTGGTTTCTACATCTATTAAAAAGATAAGCGTTCAAGCTTATACAGCCTTGTCTTACGGCTTCTCTATCCTTCCCTTATAAATTGTATTCTTCTTCTAAAAAAATATTGTCCCATACCAATAAATGACGTTCTATATAAACACATACAACGGAGGATGGGTAGCAGCAACCTTCTGAGTGAACATCACCATCTACAACCGATCGCCAACCCGCCCACCAAGCGTGCTACATAAGCGACGGACAGGGGGTCATAAGAGTCCTTGGGTTCGGCAACGGTACCACCAACAAAGACCATTGGCCGTGGAAACATATTTAAGGTAGATCCAAATTCAAATTTTTCACTTCCCGCCCAAAATTTTTACCTCGTTTTTCGAAAATAGAATTTTCATCAGATCTTGATGTTTTAAGGCCCCAGGCAATGGTATTTAAAAGTATAGATACGTTACGTAGAAAACATTCGGTGTTTGAAAATGATACACTAACGCACACATGAATAATTTAACATTGCAATAGCACACTACATTACAATTACACCGCAAAGAAGGATAGTAAATACAATTATCGCAAGCGAAAAAGAGATAAATCTAATTTGCTAATTGCTTCGTATTTGTATAGACAAAATACAATTAATTCATCAGATATGATTTTTTACCGTATAGCGTGATTGCCTAAATTACGATTCATTCATGAGTTCATGTAGTAAAAGTAAAAGCTATAAAGTAGTAAAACTGCATTGAAATTAGGTAGATAATGTGTCATTGATTTTATAAAAAAAATATTTAATATTGATTATAATATATAGCCACATTAATGATATCAATTATTATTTATACATAAAATAATGACAAACATACAGTCACCAAAACAAAACCTAAAGGTTCTACAGTATCTACAGTAACGGTCCCTACAATTTTACTAACGACGGCTCCCAGAAAGTTTTAAGATTTCAATTATTATTTTTTGTATCTTATATTATTTTACTTATTACAATAAGGTAATGGGAAATAAGAAAACGATCCATTGATTCTTCTGCAGTTAGCAAGGGATATACTGAAAGGGACAGTGTGACTGAAAAAACCCCTACGTAAACAAATAGCACTCACTGTCTACATCCGCTATCTACCCTAAAACTTGTTTTAGTAGTTTGATAGTTCAGCTACCTATATACGCACTTGTTTGTTAAAAATTATTACATTCACTGCAACAATTACTTTTTTACATACTTTCCTAAAAATTCTACCTCGATCATACCGCAACAGACATCATCAATATTTTGTCATTTCTGTACGTTAATCTATGATCGACTTGGCAGCGATCGGCATTGTCATGGCAACATATTTATTTTATTAGATAAATAATTAAATCAAATAAAATGTTATAATTCATGATTCCTTGTCTGTGGTATGTAATTCTATGATTTTTTTTTACTTTCGTATCATCAGTGCATCTTCCCATAACACAAGACGGCATTTTAATGTTGTACCTATATCAAATTGTAAGCAATTCTGTCACCAACAAACGCGTGTGTACCGTTTTCGTATCGAGAAAGCGACTACGACCAAAGGAACCAATTGACTCAATTTAGGAGATTGACTTTCGGCGCGCTAGTGACATATCTACCTCTTTTAATATTATAATATCATTAGCCCCAGGAAGCTTCCCTGACTATTCCCGCAATGGTTTCCGTCTGTATGTGTGTGTGTGTGTGTTGATGTATGTAGACCTCTTATAACTTTCGAACGGCTCGACCGATTTAATCGCGGTTTGCTCCACATTATTTTATTGAATGTTTGTCTTGGCAAAATTTATTTGATTTTTTTTTAAAATGGACGGGAAAATTTTAAATATTTCTTTTAACGCGTTGTCAGTTGACGTTTCACTTCCACCACAGTCTTAAGAAACTCTTTCCTACATTTACCCCACGAACATGTCTAAACGGGGCAATTATCATTTTCATGGGTGTCAAATAAGAATAATTAACATCTATTTAGAGATACAAGATGGTGGATCAATATGGTTATCATTTTCGAGAGTGTCAATTACAACTATGACATCCATTGCGAGAATCAAGATGGCGGATGTGACTTTAATTAAAAAGATGCCATTGCGAACGTCTGAAAAAGAATAACAAAATATTGTCTTAGTCAGTTTCATGAGTTTGTTTCTATAAACAAAAAGTTCAATCTCGTGTTCATTTCTTACAACTCGGACGAACGTAAACACACAATTTCAAAATCCAGCATGATGGGCTACAAAACCCTCGAGAATCATGAAAAAGTTAATAATTTCATGATTTACATTTTGACAGAACTATCAGTTTCAACATCCACACCATCCATTTGAAAAGGCTTGACCAAACTTACATTTTGAATACAACTCTGACTGATCCAGACCGCTGGATTTTTAGAAATTTTTTGAACTCGAAGAGCTCAAAATAACACATAATATTTTTGAGCTCGAGTAGCTCAAAATCGTCATAAGTACAATTTGAAGCGTCTAGGTATGTAATTAGCGGGAAGTTGCAGAGACGGCAATTAGGGTCAACCGTTTATCCTATATAATTTTTTTAAAATCACAAATTGAACCTGAGAAGATCGAGCGCAAGTAACTTAGTGGGCTTTTTTTATAAAACAAAGGGGTAGAAAATAGGAAATAAAATTTTTTTTTATACCGCGTCATTGAGAGGAGATGTTAAGTGAATCGTTTGTAGCTCCTGCTGAAAAGACTAATATTTTGGGGCCGATTATTTTAGAAGTAATCGCAATAATATTTATTATAACAATAACTAATTTAAATTAAATCTTAAAATTATTTATTTAACTTTTAACTGAACTGGTTTGAATGCATAAATATATCTCTTTCTATTACCAGCGTTACACAGTTTCAGCTTCAGGCTGAGTTAAAACTCAAACTTGCATATCATTGGTAAATTAAAACGAATACAAACACGGGATTGGTCTATTTAATGTGACAATTACTTCTGTCCAACCATAAATGAGGAGCTGTTGTTATTGTTTCGAAAATGTCTTTTAGTGCTATGGCGGGTTTCTGTTTTTTCAATCTCAAATACGAAATGAGGAGTTATGTGCGCCGCTTGGGCGGCGACATTGACAGCAATTTCTTGAATATTTTCAATCGCCATTTTGTGAATAAATTGGAATTACCTATATGTTGAGAGACCGAGATTATATTCCGAACAACTTTTTTTTATGTTAATTGTAAATGTAAAATTATTCTGCCTATGGCCTATGATCAATGCGATTTAACTGCTCTAGTGCTTTCACACAACGCATCTCACAGATGATGTTCTGAGATTTATATTTATTACTTAGATGAATTAGGTTATAATCTCTCCTTTGCATCTTCATCCTCTGCTTTCAATATGTCTAAGAAGTCAGGGGTTTTAAAGCGTGTGATGAAGAAACATGAAGTGGCTCTACCAATACATATGCAGCGTTTGGAAGCTGCGTTAGAAGTTAGACCATTTGTTGATCAGGTTGAAAAATTACTAAATTCTGATAGTGAGAGTGTCAGCAGTGAGGCTTCAGAAATTGTATCTGTTGGAAAGAAAGGAGATAAAATAATATATGGAGTTTTAACAACTAAACAAGGTTTGTTACTACACTTGAATAACTTTCATTTTTATGGAGGACAACTATAAATAAATACATAAATCAAAAATTAAACTTATATTATAAGAAAGGTTTTAAGTAAGGTTCATGGAAATCTTCCCAATATGTTATATATACCTGGTCTCACATTTGTTTTAGTAATATTTAGACCTTTGGAGATGAGAGATTTAAACCAAATAATTAGTCATTGATTAATGATTTTCAGAAAGGCAATGTGACCGCCTCAGATTATACAATTTTTCATCAGTTGGCGAAGAAAGGGAGTGGCTGCGAAATGTTATTCTTTCATCAGAGTCAGACAGTGGTGAAGATGATACACCAGCTGGAAAGAATAAAAGGATAAAGCGACTATTAAAAGAGAGAAAGTTTCACAACAAACACGTGAAGTCATATTATAAAGATCCAGGGGTATGTGTAATATCATTTATATCAAGTGCCGCATTGCTAGTGTTCTACTAACAAAAAATACTGTTATGTAACACCTCTGCTGTCTTAGCATAATAGCAAAATACAATATTGGAACAACATTACATTTCACATTTAATAAAAAGGCACAAATCTATCATAAAACTTGAGGTATGAGTTGACTAAATATCACTTGAACTAAGCCACAACTTGAAATTAAAATAAAGCACCCAGGATGGGAAGGAAGCTGGCAGGATCCATCTCCAGGGTTTGACTTAAGTATGCTTTCGATGTATTTGCACCAATTTCTTTATAAGTAAAAAAAAATAAATTTTATGACACTTAACATTCATGCATTTATGTGTACATGCAAATGCTTATAATCCAGTAATGGGCCTAGTGATTAATGAATACCTAAAATTTGGCAGTGTTGGTTTATTTTTGCCACACATTCTCGGGAGAGACAGGCGTCTCTTAATTACACAATATGTTCTTTAATTTTAGCTAGTGTTTGCCTGTGCTCAGTGAGGTTTAGAGTTTTTACACCATTACTTATCTATAATTACTTTAAAATTATGTAAAAATATATTTAAATAATCCTTTTTTATCACCTGATATTTGAAATTCTGTCTTTCATGAAAATAAGGAAGTAATTTCTTTGATTTCATTATTTCTGACAAATTTGATTTGTAAAAATTCTCAACTGTTCAATTAAGATAAAGGGAATTGTTTTTATTTCTTATTATTTCTGTAAATAATAAAGGTAAGAATTAAATTTTATAAATGATAAAGAGAGTACACAATAAGCAAATAAATGAACTTTGATCATGATAACCTTAATATATATAAATTATGTGTCACATTGTTTGTCTGCAATGGACACAAACTAATGAACAGATTTTAATGGGGATTACTTTATGGACTGCAGTTTAGTCCAACTTGAGAGATAGGATAGTTTTTATTTTGATCCATAATTATTTTTATTTTCTATATTTGTTTTGTATGGACATATTGCCTATGAAAGAATTGAGTGATGCACGGTTTTACAGTTCACTGTGAAAAAATTTCATTATAACAGCATTTTTTACAAAATAATTCTTATGTTTTGAAATATTATTGGCAAATTCCTATTAAACTCTTGGTATACCTTGAGGATCACCAGTTTATCAACGACCGGCAGTACGGCTTTTGCCATGGTCGTTCGACTGGCGATCTTCTGGTATACCTAACATAAACATGGGCGGCGGCTATTGTTAGCAAGGGGGAAGGCCTGGCAATTAGCCTGGATATAGCGAAGGCCTTTGATTGTGCGTGGCACAAGGTGCTCCTCGCAAAACTTCCATCATTTGGGCTTCTCAAGAGCTTATGCAAGTGGACGTCCAGCTTCCTCAGTGGGCGCAGCATACAGGTCGTTGTCGACGGTTATTGCTCGAATCCCAAGCCCGTGAACGCTGGAGTGCCTTGGAGCAGTGTGCTATCTCCCACGCTGTTTCTTCTGCATATCAATGATCTGTTGGACACCACCAACTTACATTGCTATGCAGATGATAGCACTGGTGATGCTGTATACATGGGCCATGCGAACTCTCTCGTGAAATCGTTGACCAGTGCCGGGAGGAAATTGTGTCTTCCCAGAAGACTCAAGTTTGCGCGTTTACCACAAAAAAAACCCCATTTGCCGTATCATCGCTCTTCGACAACACTTCCTTTAAAGGCTCGCCTAGTATCGGAATACTGGGTCTCGAAATCTCGAGCGATTGCCAATTCCGTGGCCATCTGGAGAGCAAAGCCAAATTGGCTTCGAAAAAGCTAGGCGTCATTAATAGAGCACGGCAATACTTCAAGCCGGCCGACATTCTAGCGCTCTTCAAAGCGCAGGTCCGGCCACATATAAAGTATTGCTGCATCTCTGGTCTGGCGCACCCAAGTATCAGCTCGAACCATTTGACAACCTGTGCAACGCATAGCAGCTCGAATTATCGGGGACCTAGTGCTCTGTGAACGGCTGGATCACTTGGCGTTGCGTATATCACGGGGAGTGTTTCGAAGAGCTGTTTAATCTGATTACTGCCACCGAATTCCACCTTCGCACGACACGCCACAAGTTAGGATATCATCCCCACCATCTGGATGTGTGGCGGTCCTCCACAGTGCGGTTTTCAAAGTGGAAAGAGCTTACTTGTGCGGTGTTTCCGGGACGATACGACATAGGTACCTTTAAAAAAAGCGCGTACACATTCCTTAAAGTGTTGCAAGAGTATGTGGGCGGCGGTGATCACTCAACACCAGGTCGTACTCTCGTTTTCCTCCTATTCCATAAAAAAAAAGACACATATTTAAATACTTAATTGTGAATGTCTGTGTCCCTCTAAGCAAAGGCCTCCCCTATGCTTATCCACTCTCCTCTCCTTCACTCCAGCCATTCTCACTATTTCATCTTTCCATCTTCTAATTTGCCCACATCTGTTTCTCTTGCAACCTCTTGAGTACCTAGGGTGTGTGTGTAAATGCTAAATAAATAAATTATTGTTTTTTTTTCTTTGTTTTGGTTTATCGGGTGCCCAGCCCATCTCCATTTTAGACTCTGTATAGCAAAAGCAACATCGGCTACTCTTGTTTTGTCTCTCAAATCTGTATTATTTATTTTGTCTATGCTTTGTGTTGATCAACCTCCTTTCCATAGCTCTTACCTTCTACCTATTGTGTTGTGCTGCAATTAGTTTGGTGTTTTTGGAACTTAATACCTTTCAAGATAGTGAGTATATGTGTAATATATTATTATAATTTAATTATGTTTCAACAGAATTCAAGATACATGTATTATGGTGCTGGACTTCTGTCAACAGTTGATCGATACCCAGAAAGGAAAATCAGTAGGCCACCTCCGACGAGTGCTAGGAGTCGAAGAGGTCGGCCAAAAGACAAGGGTGTTACCAAACCTCAGCATAAACCCAGGAAAACAAAAGCAAAGGAAATACAAGAGGATGGAAGTGATATTGTGAGTTGGGAGTTCTTCTTATAGATTCTATTTATGCTAAATGTTAAATTCATAATTTTAAACTCCTGTGATTCCTATGGTGTTGCAAAAGAATGTGTGCAGTGGTGATCACTTAACATCCATTGACCCATTCACTAGTTTGTCCTGCTCTTCCATAAAAAAAGTCAGTTAGTTGATAAATTGATTGAGACTTAATATTGTTAGCAAATAGACAACAAGCTGAGCAAAAATGATTTTGTGTTGATAATTAAATAATATAGTACTTTACTTATATATAGTCCATTCTAGTTGGACTTGATAAATGGATATTATAATGTTTTTTTATGAATTAATCCTGTGGTTACTGCAGCTTCAGCTATAATATATAATTAGGAAATAAGATCAATAAGCGGTTTTAAGCTTCTAAGAATAAATTTTGAAACAACACAAGACTTATATTCGAATAGAAATCGGGCAGAGTAACGTTCTAACGAGTCAATGGTTGCAGCGAAAATGTGTCGACGGTAGGGAGACGTCGCCTTTTATAGGCGTCTTCACCCTGTCCACCTGTCACTGTCAACAGAATTTTAATAATTACTCACTACAAACAATCAATACGAAAACGGACAGAGTTTCGGTGAGATGTTCACAGTCCGACGACAAACGAAGTAATGGTCACCAAAAAAAAAAAAAAAAAATTCAAATTCAAAATTTCTATATTTGGTATTAAATTATATATACAAAATTACTTAAATCTACTTATTAAAGCAATTTACAATTAAGCCTTATATATGTAGGTATCAGAAAACTTATTTCTACAACCCTATCTACGTATTGAGGGATAAAACTTTATTATGCTTAAAAAACTAATACATGAGGTTTGTGTGGGGGGGGGGGGGGAATCCAGGAAACTGGGAAAACCTGGCTATTTGCTATTGATATAACGTAATATTAACCTATCACTTAACCTAACTTAAGAGTAATGACTAGAACTTAAAAACTAAGGTAAATAAATACATAGATATGTATACATACATATATAATATATAAATATAAGAGGGGTGTGGGGTGGGGGGGATCTTGGGAAAGGGAAGGAGGGAGAGGGAATAGGAGGCCCTAATAGGAGGAGGGAATAATGGTCTGTCGGCTGCTAGTGGGGAGAGGTGGCGTCACGTCTTGAAAATTTTCTTGTGTTTCTAAGAATATTAATAGTAGTTTATTTAAATCGGCTGTACCCACGGTTGACCGGTGTTGGTACGGACTTGCTTTGGACCATTATAATTATTAATAGATTTAATAATGTATTAGGAGAGTCAAAGTCAAATATACCTAGTCTTGCCATAAATACTGAAACAAAGAATAAAATTTTTCTGTTGCAAATAACATTTATTAATATTTATTTATTTAAAATATATAAAAATTATTCGAAGTGGTCTCCATTGGCTGGAGGACTGTATTAGTCCTTTAAACGCTATGACAAACAAAATGAACGCATTAATGCGGTTAAAATGTTGCTCAATTGTAAAAAAATCTTATCCGTAAACATACCATTTCAGTAGTTGTTTCGATATTTGCACCCTATTCCTTTTTAAATTATCAGTTAAGAAATGACCAGAACGTCTCTTATAGGCTGCAAGTCCTAAGACAACTTTTAAAATACGTGACATGGTCATTAGTGCTTTCTTCATCTCCCGAGAAAAAATCTTTTGCTTTCGGACAGGATTTCTTCGAATCCTTTCCCTTTGTTCACCACCTTTTCCGTACGAACACTACGTCGACGGCCAGATCTTTTTCAGTCTCAAACAGAGGAGGTCACATTGTACCTATTAATAGCCCGGTACACAAACTTTTACTAATACCAGTGTATGGAGAGTTTTAAAAATTGCATTTGACTCCATACCTACTTTGTTTAATGCAAACACAGCGATTCGGTTCTCTTTATCACCCCACTCTATTTTAATATCGCAAAATATTGTACAATGTATTGGAGCCAAAATCAGAAAACTCAATGAACAATCATAATATAAAAATGACAGATTCCAAATTCAAATGTAATATTTTGTTTATTTTAAATTTTAGCAGTATTTATGTCCAGATTAATTACTTTAGTCACCATAAATAGTTCTTTTAAATTACTAAATTTACCATATTATGTTATAAAAAAATGAGCTTGTGAGAGGAACATACAAGAAACTCATTGGGCATTGTGTATTTTACAATAGCTGTAATATACATAACAAATAAGTTTGTAAGGTGCTGCATCCAATATATGAATCATGTTTAAATAATATAAGTTATTTCATAAAAAGTAATAAAGAATAAACTGTATTAATATAAATTATCGTATATTGCGCTTCGTGAACATAATGGGCGTGATTTCTGTCATTATAAGTAATTGCGTCCCACAAATACAAAGCATTTATTAAGTTTAAGAGGTCGGCCACATCAAACAGGTCAACAAAAGTTTAAATAACAGCAGTAGTAGTAGATATTATATATATAACTAATTCTAGTAGGCTTCATAAGATACATAAAAGCTTTAAGGGTAAATGTATACAATTCTATGATAAAGTCCCAGCCACTGTTCAGGCATTATCTATAAATAAATTTAAATGTTTTATAAAAAAATTGCTCTGTCGTAAATCCTATTACTCCACTGCTGAATATCTAAATGATCGTACAGCCTGGGACTAGATTGTGATTATTTTATAACGATAGAAATGACTAGAATATTGGATATTTTTATTGAAAAGAGCGCAAAAATAGAACGCTGGGAGAGTTTCTTGCGCCGCTTCTTCTCTCTCAGAGCGCTATTTGTTTCCAAAGCGATAGTAGTATCTAGTAGTTATTAGAAATCAAAAAGTACTCTAAAGGAATCAATTTTGAGAAAATAAATGCCTTTTATGCCTTTATTCAGGTAGATATTAAATTTATCTAAATCTGCCAGGAGAGTTTCATATGATTGTAAATGACTATGTACAAATAAAGAAATTTTGATTTGATTTTTGATATTATATTAATAGTTATAATTGTTTTCCAGCCTGATGGTATCGCTGATTGGGAGGAACAAATGCGCAATATGAAAGATGAGCCGGATGATGAATTTTGTATTTCTGAGAAAGCAGGTGTTCGGTAATAATATTTTATTGTCTTATACTACTAATATTATGAAGCTGAAACGGTGTTTGCTTGTTGAAACACGCTAATATTTATAGCTATGTTATTTGGACTATTTTTAGTTTAAAAAAATGTACCATGAGGCTCTTTGTAAAAATTAAATGAAGAATAATTACAACTATGATAAATTTGGGCATGTATTTTTTATGTTTATTCTATTTTATATAAATATACTTTATTAAACTTATATCGCCATTAGTATTATATTATAAATGCTCAATTAATACCACATTGCTAATTCATTTGATGCTTTGGTTGTGATGAAATAGTTTTTTTTTTATAAATGCTATCTAAATATGCAAATATTATTTTCCTCTTTTACCAGCTAGTATGCAATGCAATATTTGTTTTAGGGGTCGTAAGAAGTCACTAAATATGAAAAGTCCAGAGGTTCTAACGGCTCGTCGTAAGCGACACTGGTTCTTACTGGTTAAGAAAGAAATGGGCAAAGTACAGAGAGCGAGGGCTGCAACACACAAGGAGCTGCTGTTGCAACGAAAAAGGCTGGCAACATTGTGCAGTAAACACTGGAGACATGTTGCCATGCAGGTATTTTATATTATTGATTTGTGCAACTTAATTTTTGTAACCAAAATTAATGAACGATGCGGGACCCGAACCCGCGCCTCTCGGGTTCCGTCCGAGTGCTCTTACCAATTGAGTCAACCGTTCGAGTGACGCATGTATCGTCAATCTTGGTATACCTTGTTCAACTCTTAGGTTGTGGCTTCACCTACAGGATCTACTTTACAGTTGATAACCTGCTCAACCCCAATTATTGCATATAAAGAAATTGACTTGAAATCTAAGCAAATTCTAAGTACGATGTATAGATCTCAATGTAAGAGTTCATAATATTATACAAGTGATACCTGGACGACCGAGCCTTGCTCAGATTTTTAAGGTACAAAACTTGAACAAAAAAAAATCTAATAGGACACTGGATTCGAACCGGGGTCTTCTGCTTTCCCATCATCCAATGTCCCAACTGAACTATTATAGTTTTGTATAGTGGCGAAATTTACCTTTGTATTCTAATGTTATCGTAGCAGTTTCTCATTAAAACACGGATAAAACTAAATTTTTTAAAATTGAAACCTAGCTAGGTCGATGTTTCGCTCCCGAAACTACCTTTATACTAAACTTCATTAAAATCGTTGGAGCTATATACAAGAATTTCTCGTTTAAAGATATATATTAATATTATAGACCACCTGTTCTGCTGATTTTCATTTGGACATCCATATCTTACGTACTTCATTGAATTTTATGATATTTTCCACTTCTCCGTTCTTGTCACACCTGGTCACATTTGTAGGACTAAGTGTGATGTCACTTGTTTCGCAAGCTTACATTTAGATATTTATTAGAATAAAACACCCACTTATATCATACCCATAACAACAGTCATAACGTGATTAAAACACACTTGCTTGAATTTGAACACAATCTTGTACGTACAGTTTTTATATAAAATTGTTAATTACATCTACATGCACCTAAACTATCGCTGATCTAAGGACGAGGAATACTATCCTTTTGTGACACAGTAGTTACTAGTACGAAAGGATAGGGTTAATCAAAATTTATTAAAGTAGGCGTTACTTTGCGGAAATCCATAATTATACAAATGATTTGAGTTTTCTTTAGTGTTAATTCCGCCAATATTTGTCTTTAAACAATTCGACACGTGTTTCGCCTTTACACGAGGCATCCTCAGGACGTGTTGTCTCGCCAAAATCTGGCACGAGACTCAATCAAATGAGCCGGAAGCCGCTGTTTTATACCCTCGTCCCAATGGGAATGCCAGATTTTGGCGAGACAACACGTCCTGAGGATGCCTCGTGTAGAGGCGATACACGTGTCCAATTGTTTAAAGACAAATATTGGCGGAATTAACACTAAAGAAAACTCAAATCATTTGTATATGGTTAATCAGTTTAAAGACAGCCACTTACGGCCGTTTTCAATAACGTATCTCTAGTGACGGATACATTGCTGTAACCGTTTATCGTACCTTATCTATCCATACTCACTGCGACTAATGAACACATAAAAAAATAAATTGGCATTTATCAATTATGGGAGGATTAAATTTTCTTTTCTAATTAGATTTGTATATTACATAATATATTAAGTTGCTAAGTATATTGGGAGTGGTTCCTACAAACTTGCTTTTTTATGACAGTAATAAATTATAAGTTTATATTAACTGTTGAATAACCTTAAAACATATTTATATATATAATTTAATATAGACAATTAAATATTATTACGCCGATTTTTTGGCGAATTGTGCTGTGTAACTACCAATTTTAAGAATTATCTAAACACAATCCAATAAATTTCATTACATTACATTAGTTATGTCCAGTATAGTTATAGTCCAATAAGTAAGCGTAAAAGGATAGATTTGTCTACCTCTAGTAAGTTAAACTAAGTATAGATAGAATATGGAAAACGGCCTACACTAAAGAAAGTTAACTTTGAATAATAAGAAGTTATATTGTGTTTACTAAATTGTATAGATTGAGAAACTGTATAATGGTTGGTTTGTTAAGATTATTAATTGTAATTCAGTCACAAAAGAATATGAAGGAGACAGTGTGGCGGTGTAAGCGGCTAAGTCGTGAGATGCAAGCGTACTGGAGACGATACGATAGGGCTGAAAGAGAGACCAGGCGAAGGATGGAAAGGCAGGCGGAGGAGCAGCGTAAGGTAATGTAACATGTTGTAACCTATATTAATATTACAATTGTAACGATACTAATATTTGCCCTCTGCTTCCCAGGGGCATAAAAAGAAAAAGGAAGAACCAGGCCCAATGGTGTCGTAAGAGGCAACTAACGGCATTTACCAGTGGGAAGCCTCTTTGGACAGGATGCCGGATAGATTATGGGTACCACAACGGTTTTTCTGCAGTGAAGCAGTTATATATATGCATTATTGTGTTTTGGTCTGAAGGGCGCCGTAGTTAGTGAAATTACTGTGTAAAGAGACTCAACATCTTATGTCTCAAGGTGACGAGTGCAATTGTAATGCCGCTCGGTATTTTTGGATTTTTCAAGAATCCTGTACGTCACTGTATTTAATGGGCAGGGCGTAGAAATTATCATTAGCTGAACGTCCTGCTCGAATGTTATAGAAAAAACGTGCAAAGAGTGCGTTACATACAACATGCCGCCCGCGGGCGCCCGCACACTTGAAGAGTTAGGTGCTAATTCGACAAGTGATTCGCCTGTACACGAGGCATCATCAAGTGGTGCTGACTCAGCGAATACTGGTACGAGAGTCAATGCTCACTCTCGAGGGTAACACTAAAGATATTATTGATGGCATAACATTTTAAATATTTATTGATTTCCGCATATAAATACGTTAAATACTTACATATTTGTAAATTATTTTTATTTGTAAACACACAAATAATTCCATATATAAAATTCAAATTTGCAAATTTCTCTTCTTCAAAACCAAAATCGTCTATTAAATTAGGCCAAGGATATTCATAAATTACTACCGGACCCAACAGCCGTTGTCCTGTACACACGTCTTAAATTTGAAAAATCGGTCCAGCCGATAGGAGGATTTCACTAGCAATACACATGAGCAGGAGAATTATATATGGACTGAATGGAGAATCTAAACCATTTTTACGAACACACAAAAAAATCATCAAAATCGGTCCTGCCGTTTAAGAGATAGTTTAATTGTGAATGTAAACCATCCTCAAATCCTCGACCACACACAAAAAATTCATTCAAATCGGTCCAGTCGTATAGGAGGAGTTCACTGTCAACACAAGTACCTACAGAAGAATTATATATATAAGATTAAAAAGTACTAAAACTAAAATCGAGAATCTGAATTTATCATTTAATTTTAGATGGACGTTGAGCTGATGGAGGCAAAGCGACAACGCCGCAAACTGAATTTTCTGATCACCCAGACTGAGTTGTACGCGCACTTCATGCAGCGCAAGTTAAATGCCGTCGATGGTGACGACTGTGGAGCCGACACCATCCTCAGCCAACTGGACGAGGACAGAGATCCGAGACTGGCCGCCATCGACCACTATGATTGGTTCGTCAATTTTTGAATAGTTAAAATGCATGTATTTTCCTACCCGGTTACATTATCTGTGGGCTTGTCGTCGATGACGTCACACCGTCGCTTTGTTGCGGTGTGAAAAACAAACATCACTAGCATATAATTATTAATAAATGAACAATGATTTATTTTTTGAGTATTATAGATTGGTGTAAAGGTGTTGTGCTGCTTATTATTATTATAATGATGAAAAATCAATGAAAAAATCTAGGTTAAGTAAATAATAATAAAAATAGTAATAGCCACACAGAACAACAGAAACTACAGAACTATCAACAACCAAAGTCAAAACGTAACAACGAGTACTTAATAAAACATAGCAGTGATAGCACGAAAACATCACGACATGTACCGATCGGTAATGAAACTGCAAACCGTACTGCAGCAACAGGGCGAGCGAGAGGGGTGAAAGGAGGTTTCACGATCCAGCGAGGTCCTGAGATTATTAAGATTCTTACATCAATTGAATTGTTGTAAATTTCTGATTTGTGGAGCGTTAACACACCTACCAGAGCGTGTGACGTCAAAGTCCTGCCCTAATATAAAAAATGTTTAAATATCGTTGAATCCTTTTTTTATATAACGATATAGCCGAGGCGCACGTTTACGTGGGTTAGAACCTAACCGAAAACAATTCTCCACAAAATCATACAACGCTATTTGTGAGATGGTGGAATAATTTGTTGAAAGATTACCAGAATTCAAAAGTGCTATTTTGAGATTGTTTAAAGAGAACGGATGAATTCACGTTATTCAAATTCCATAATTATAACTTTTGTTTTGCACTTAGATATAAAAAGTTCTATTTTACTCATCTAATTTAATACGGATGTTACTTATTTCCGCGCATCCTGTGATATCCTTAAAATATTGTGCGAGATTATTGATATAAATTTATATGTACGTTATATAGCAACAACAACTGGATGTCGAATTAAAAATAACTAAATAAATATATGCTAGTTAAAAAAATACACACGTATCCGCTATTGTTCCCTTTAAAGATTAAAAAAAACATGTGTGCCACACACGTGGTCGAAGTGAAACCTACAAAAATGTTGGCTTAAAGATATTGAGACGAATGTAAAATTTCGGGAAGAGAATAATTGTAGGTTTTACATTGATCATAGTGATAGAAAGTTTGATAATAATTTAACATTTTATTCGTATGTATTACATAGATTTCTTCAGACTCAGAACTTACATTTTCGATAAATGATACAAGAGGCCTATGGCAACTGAAGTATGAAATACATACTTTGGTCTTAATATGATCAATATATCTTTCGAATACTGCGTCTATTACTGTTTTTGATCTTGTTGTTAATACAGTGGGACTGCTGCACATTTTCCAATTAAATTTGGCGTCCAAAAACTCAATCAATGGAATCGCTGTATCCGATGCAAAATTTACATCTATATATACAGGTGTCCCAAAGTTAGGGGACATGGAGGGAAAGTACCTTAAATATCGAAGATAGGCTATTTTACTGAAAAATGACTTTATGTTATTTTTAAAAGTTAGTACTTCTGCATTCAAAGATTTTCTAAAAATTACTTGCCTCGTCTGGGAATCGAACCGACTCAAATGTAAAAAAAAACACCCATCGAAAGAATGGCCAAAAACTAATAACCCTTCTTAAGTAACATAGTAGTAGTTAAGTAACATAGTAGCAAGTAATTTTTAGAAAATCTTTGAATGCAGAAGTACTAACTTTTAAAAATAACATAAAGTCTTCTTTCAGTAAAATACCCTATCTTCGATATTTAAGGTACTTTCCCTTCATGTCCCATAACTTTGGGACACCCTGTATAAAAGGAATTGCTGTTCGTTAGTCTCGCTAAAACTCGAGAACGGCTGGACCGATTTGGTCAATTTAGGTCTTGAATTATTTGTGGAAGTCCAGAGAAGGTTTTAAAGGTGAATAAATAGGAAAATGCTGCTAAATTAAATAAAAACAACAAATTTGTTTTACCTTTGATGTGTCCATACATATTTTCTATGAGAGAATTTATTGACGCACGGTGTGACAGTTCTGCTGTGAAACAATTCCATGACGACAGCAGGGTGTATATTTTACGAAGTAATTTTTGATGTTATGATATATTATTGACAAATTCATATAAAAACATTATTTTATTTATTATAAACAGTATAACGTCTGTCGGGTGAGCTAGTTATATATAATTTTAATTAAATCCGCACTTAGAATCATTCTAATTTTATCGTAATCTTTTTCAAGACTTCTGGTGTATATTAATTATATTATTAATTAATTATATGTAATTAAATTTTCGTGAATGAATTCAATAATTATATTTATAGATTGGTTGGGAGAAATGAAGATTGCTACAATTAATGCTTAAATACTATTTTCTAATTTGGTTTTACATGTACATATTTCTCCCACTTCAGAAAGCTGAACTGATAATAGTTCCAGTTGTTGTATATTTAGTTTCATTTGTTGAGTAGCAAGACGGGTTCCGTCATTCGAATTATGGTAGATTGTAACTCCACCGCCTAGGCCTGTACGCGAGGCATCATCAAGAGGTGCTGACTCACCGAATACTGGCACGAGAGTCAATGCCGAACTAACTCGAGAGTAACACTAAAGATATTATTGATGGCATAACATTTTAAATATTTACTGATTTCCGCATTTAAATACATAAAAAAAAATAATTACGTATTTGTGAATGATTTTTATGTGTAAACACAGATGTTTCTCTACTTCAAAACGAAAAACCTCGAATGTGGCAAAAAAAGAATAAAGTGAATCACGAACATAAGAAACACTGTATAATACTTTCTATCTCTTTTTCTCCCACGTTAAATCTTATGAATTTATGTGTCTCTCGCTTTTTCGTTTCATCAACTTTCAAATCACAACGATGCTAAAGTATAAAGTATTATTGTTGCGTCACTTTGCATATCTATATTGTAATTGAAATGATTTGTAAAGTGCAATAAAATAAGAAATTGTAAAACCTAATCTGTTTTGAAAAGAGCAACCTCAAGAGTTTCTTCTTCATTCTTCTCTGAGGAAACCTGCCTTCCGAATGCAAGCTGTATGAAAAAAAAATTTACATAATAAAATGTATTACGATTTACCTATGAAATAAAAATATTTTTGATTTGTTTTATTAAACGATGCTAAATAAGTTTTCACTTCAAAAACAACATGCATATTCGCTATTGTTACAAATATAAATTTGCAATAAATAAATTAAATTAAACAGCGAGGCAATGAAGGCTCGCGCGTCTAAGAACGCGCTGGATGCGTTTCATACGGACCGCGCTCGCACCGCAGCATTGGATGCGCGCACGCTCGACCCGGCGGACGCGGCAGACGCAACGCGACAAGATGCACGCGAATTCGACCAGCCCTCCATCTTCTGCGGCACGCTCAAGGGATATCAGCTGAAAGGAATGAACTGGCTCGCAAACTTGTATAATCAGGTATTTTTTATCTAATATCAGACTTGAAATATATTTTCTCATACGCAATCAATATATGTAAGCAAACAGTTTTTATTAACAAAATCTAGCAGTTTATTTTTGAAAAAGTACCTACAAAGTTGTCTTAAATCCAATGATGTTCTATACATTTAGACAATTCACGTCATACAAAAACAAAGCCAAAAAATATGGCAGTTGCCACAAATGACACCATATTAAGCTTCGACTGCCATATTTATTCATTTCTGAGTTTACTCCAGTTGTTTAAAATAGTATTTATCAATAGGCAGCAATGTAAACATTTTTCAGTTTAGGCTGCGTATTTTGAATTTAGAACTCGATTTGGACAGTGAAATCAGTGGTTATTAAAATGTTAAGTTTCCTGAATTAAATTAAATTTAAAATTTGTCTTTTCGACTTGGACCTTTCCAGAGCATCTTTTTGGCATATGTAAAGTACAAACATTTATATGATGAATATGGATGTTTGTTTCCTAGTCATGGATGTTTATATGTTTAAGTTAGTATATTGTATTACATATATCATATAGGCTATGCATAGTTAAGGGGAAAGATAATTTGTGTAAAAGTGTGTCAATATTAGATTATTATATTTATTGGCCCCCTTATGGCATAAAAATACCAGGCACTAGGCAGTGACATAACATGATGAGCGTTAAAATGGTAATTAATCCGATAAGTGTTAATTATTTTATTTGTACTTGTAGTCGGTTTTTCGACCCATTAACATAATATTGTATTATTGTCACGGCTCAACTGAGTCTCCATTGTGTTAAAAATAATTACAACGTAAATACTTTTACCTACTTGTTTTCTTTTTCTAGGGTATCAGCGGTATATTAGCGGACGAGATGGGCTTAGGCAAGACGGTTCAGTGCATCGCGTTCTTGTGCCACGTAGCGGAGAGACTGGGCGTGTGGGGCCCGTTCCTGGTAGTGTCACCAGCCTCCACGTTGCACAACTGGCAACAGGAGCTGCAGAGATTCGTGCCTGACTTCAGAGTGGTATGGCACAGGCTATTTTTAAAGACATTTATCTACATTCTACACCCATGATTTAAATCCTCTATTAAAGATTCTAAAACAGCTTATTGCCAACACTAAAACACCCAATGTCCTAATAACTATACCAGGTATAAAATTATTTACTCTTCGAATAACTCAATTTGCTATGTTCTCGAACGCTGAATTTTAAATAATATTTTCTCTGAATTACATTTCAATGTGCACAATAATTATGAACCAATAATCGCTCACTTATAATGAAACAGTGGGAGGCTCCTTTGTATAGGATGCTGGCTAGATTATGGGTACCACAAAGGCGCCTATTTCTGCCGTGAAGCAGTGAAATGTGTAAAAATACTGTGTTTCGCTCTGAAGGGCGCTCAGGATTCTTGAAAAACCCAAAAATTCTGAGCGGCACTACGATTGCGCTCGTCACATTGAGACGCAAGATGTTAAGTCTCATTTGCCCATTACTTTCACTAGCTACGGCGCCCTTCAGACCGAAACACATAAATACATGACTGCTTCACGGCAGAAAAAGGCGCCATTGTGGACCCATAATCTAGCCGGCATCCGGTACAAAGGAGCCTCCCGCTGGTAAAATGTTCATGATGATGCCAACATGCTCATTCTTCTTGCAGGTGCCGTACTGGGGCAGTCCAAGCGAGCGAAAAATCCTCCGTCAATTCTGGGAACGTAAAGATCTGCACACTCAACATGCAGCCTTCCACGTGGTCGTCACTTCATATCAGATCGTTGTGTCTGACCTCAAGTACCTCAACCGTGTCTCATGGCAATATATGATACTGGATGAGGCGCAAGCGATTAAGAGCTCTGCTAGTATGCGGTGGAAGTTGTTACTGGATTTCAGCTGTAGGAACCGGCTTTTGCTATCAGGTAAGATATTTGAAGAAAGGGACAGCCTATATTCAGCGGCCCATTTACTGGGGTCAAGTACTGTTTTGTGAACTAGAATTGTATAAAAATATAATACCATAATTATTTAAATGTTGTGAGCCATCTTGAGTGTAAATACTGATAAAATCCGTCTTCAATCAATTCGACGCGTGTTTCAACTATACACGAGGCATCACCAGATGCAAGATGTTGACTCGCCAAATTCGGGTACTCGGAGACTGTATAAAAATAATTTAATGATATTTAATGACACGTTATTTAACTAAATTATGGGGTATAGTAATATTTTCGTTGGTTGTATTTAATACCTACTTTATTAATATTGTTATAAAGTAGGTTTTTTCTACAAACCTAAAATAGTGCGAGGGTAAATTTTTTACTTATATAGGTACACTTTTTTTTTATAAATGTTAAAATCACTACAATAAAATTGTGCAATAGCCTTAATAATAAGTGTGGTTCATTATGATTGTTTCAACTATGTAGGTACACCGATACAGAATAGTATGGCGGAATTGTGGGCCCTTCTTCACTTCATCATGCCAACCCTATTTGATTCACACGAAGAATTCAATGAATGGTTCTCTAAAGACATTGAGAGTCATGCGGAAAATAAGAGCACTATTGATGAGAGTAAGTATTTTTTGTATGTTTTATTATTTTAACCAATTTTCCTTGTGCGGTGTTTCCGGGACGATACGACATGGGTAACTGTACCTATAAAGAAAATTATAATTAATTAATATACCATCGAGAGGCTCCTTCGCACAGGATGCCGGCTAGACTATGGGTACCACAACGGCATCTGTTTCTGCCGTGAAGCAGTAATGTGTAAGCATTACTGTGTTTCGGTCTGAAGAGCGCCGATTCACTAGCTATTGAAATTACTGGGCAAATCAGACTAAACATCTTATGTGTCAAGGTGACGAGCGCAGTTGTAGTGCCGCTCAGAGTGTAATGTAATGGGCAGGGCGAGACAATTACCATCAGAAGAACGTCCTGCTCGTCCTTCCGTAAAGCCGGCCTTTATTCTTCCTTTACGCTCCTGTGATTCCTCTGGTGTTGCAAGAGAATATTGGCGGAGGTGATCCCTTAACACCAGGTGACCCGTACGTTTGTTTGTCGCCCTTTTCCATAATTAAAAGATTTTATAGCTATCACATAGTAAGTCTTATAGAAGCATCGTGTATTAACTATCTTAGAGAGTTCTTTTCTAAATAATTTAAATACATATTGTTGTGCTAACAGGGCACATATTTTGAGTAGATTTTTTTTTCTATAAATGAATATTTAAAATTATTTTCAAAAATAAATTTGTTAAATCGTATACCTTGCTAACATATTCCTTACAGTCTAAGATCCCACGACAAACAGTGCCCGGGAAGTGTTTAAAATCAAAATTTTGGATACTTCTAGTTTGACATGACTGAACTTAATAATTAATTTATGACTGAACTTAAGCCAGTGTAAATCAATGTTATGAGGTCAATAAAAGTTTTGATTTTGATATTTAAAAAGTTATTGATTTCATTATAGTGATGTCAGTTTAAAGTGTAATAGCTAAGGAATAATCCCCTGGTAAAACTTAGCGATTACATCTTGTTTAATTTATTTATTTACAAGCGTTTACCGACATATAGTACACAGAAACTTATTTAGAATTCATATACACAACTTAAAATAAAACTTTAAATTGTTTAAACCAAAATCACCGACATAGCTCAAATGAATGCGAAACTGAAGTGGCAGTGGACAGAGCACATAGTTCGACGGACAGATTGGGCAGAAAAGTCTTCGAATGGCGACCACGTATCGGAAGACGTAGTTTTGGTGGGCCCCCACGCCCTCCACAAGATGGACCGACGATATGGTCAAGATCGCCGGAATTCGTTGGATGAGGACAGCGCAGGACTGAGTCGTGGAAATCTTTAGGGGAGGTATTTGTCCAGCATTGGACGTCTTCCGGCTGATGATGATGACGATTATACAGAACTAAAAGCTATAATGAACATCCAATTATTAGTAAACACAGCATAATTAGTCACCTTAGTTGTAAACAGATGTAGAGAAGAATATGTTATGGAAAAATAATATATATAATATAGGTATATATATTATACACTAGCTGACCCGACAGACGTTGTTCTGTAGATAATAAAAAAATACTGTTTTATAGCAATTTGCCAATATATTTCAACACATCAAGAATTCTTTCGTAAAAATGCTCCCTGTTGTTATAATGAAATTGTTTCATAGTGGAACTGTCAAACCGTGTGTCACTAAATTCTCTCATAAAAAATATGTCCATACAAATAAATATTGAAAATAATAATAATAATGGGTCCCAAATCGAAATAAAAACTATTCTATCTCTCAAGTTGGACTAAACTGCACTCGATGAAGTAATCCCCATTAAAATCCGTTCATTGGTTTAGGAGTCCATTGAGGACAAACATTGTGAGATTTATATATATTAAGATAATATAGGTATATATATATATATATTTGTTTTTGTATTACAACTGATTACTGCTTTCAGAGCATCTTTCAAGACTGCACATGATATTGAAGCCGTTTATGTTGCGACGAATAAAGAAAGATGTTGAGAATGAGCTTTCCGATAAGATTGAGATAATGGTGCACTGTCCACTCACCATTAGACAGAAGATACTGTATATAGGTAATAGTTAAGCAGTTTATAATTATTAGGTTGGTGTAATTCGGCGCAGGAAAAGAAAGTGTTACTTAGGGCGGATTACAAACACTACTGCTATTCTTAGTCAAAAGCTAAATTTGCGTTTAAGCAACCAAGTATACTAAGGAGCTAGCTGACTGTTTACGACTTGTGAATGAAAATCGGTTACAGTAACAATAGATTCGCATTCCTTTTCTATCTTGCTGTAACTCCGTTATAGATGCTATTCTCTCTTGCACGTATCTTTCGTGTATACGCCAGTATATTGTCAGTCTATAGCTGATACATTAAAAGCCTTGTCCATAAGTTCATAGGTCCCGGGTTCGAATCCCGGTAGGTGCAAGCATTTATACGATGAATATTGATATTTGTTTCCGAGTCATGGATGTTTAAATGTATTTATGTATGTTTAAGTAAGTATATTGTATTAAATATAACGTTGTCTTGCAACCATTTGATAATTTGTGTAAAAGTGTGTCAATATTATTATTAATATATTAGTTAAAGTGGTATTTCAATATTTTTTTTGAAACTTTATATTTGAAAGGTTTCGTTTTTTTTTTGGTATTTTAAGGCCTTTCAATACTTTCCTTACTTGATGATTTAAATAACTCATAACACCTGCGTTATCACAAAAAATTTAATATCACTACCACATACATATCTAAAAAATCTCATTTTTTTTTAGTTATTTTAGTATGAATTTGATGAATTTATAACATTCACTGATATTTGTTATTATGTTAATTAATTATTTATTCCATTTAAAAAAAATATATATTTGTATATATCATTTTACATGCTAGCAATACACTCATAAATTATTATTTTTTTTATCCAGAGCTTTATCTTTCAAGTGTCACTGCTCACAAGTCAAAACAACCAGAAGTACATACAACAACAGAATAAATAGATTATTTTCGCTGTAGCCTCTAATTAGCATTATAGAGTAAACTGGTGGAATATATAAATCATTTTAAGATGGAGCTCGGAGTTGATAGTAAACAGAATTTACCACATAGTAATTGTATGCACGCGGCATTTTATCACATGTTTTGACGACACTGCTGTAGACAAGCTACGCATTATCAAAATATAGAAAGCCAGAAGACATATAATATAGAAGTGATATTATAAAAATATCAACATAAGCACCATATTAACCTAAGTAATCGATACTTATAATATTTTGAACAAAGCATATAAGATTTTATGACGATACGTCACTCGAATGGATAGCACCGGCACGGAACGCCGGAGGTCGTGGGTTCGAGTCCCGCATCGTTCATAAAATTTTGTTTATCAAATTTTATTTTTGTATTAATCCTAGAAGCGAGGGCTATCACTTTAAAAACATGATAAATTGTTTAGATTTACAAGAGCGACATCTCAAGTCAATTTCCTCATATGCAAATATTGGGGTTGAGCAGGTTGTCAACTGTAAATTAGATCTTGTAGATGAAGCCACAACCTGAGAGTTGAACAAAGCATATAAGATTTTATGACGATACGTCACTCGAACGGTTAGCTCAGTTGGTAAGAGCACCGGCACGGAACGCCGGAGGTCGTGGGTTCGAATCCTGCATCGTCCGTAAACTGTTGTTTATCAAATTGTATTTACTTATAATCCAAGTCGGGCAGACTTTCCTTCTTGGACTTTTTGCCAAACGTTAACAAACTTTTTGGCGTTGACAGTTGAAGGCAGATATCGTAAATACCATATTGACATAGGACCATAATATTATTTTAATAAATATTATATTATTATAGTAATAATGACAATGTTGGTATATTAAATACAATGGTAGAAGTTATAAAAAACTTAGTTATTTAAATTAACAAAAACGCAGGTGTTTAAAATTATTGAAGTAGCTATGATAAATAACTTAATTTAATGTTTCATAGGGCATCGTAGTTTGGTTTTGTTTAGTGATAGCAAAATTAAAAAAAATCACACTCCATAGAAAAACGGGACATGTACTTTCAAATATTGACAGTAACTACTTTGTGTAATTCTTCAAAGTGAGAGCAGATTCTATGATGCTGTTTTATTCTGTAACTGTATTATTCTTTCAGCACTGAAGAAGAAAATCAAGATAGAAGAGTTACTGAGGTTTTCAATTGGCTCAGAGTCTGGTCACAATGTTGATAAGAATTTCACGTCTAATTTGATGAATTTGGTTATGCAGTTTAGGAAAGTAAGTGAATTCGGTATTAATATTTGTTGAATCACAGAATTATTGTATAAAAAAAATAAAGAAAGTCATTTGGATGTACATTTACCAGTGGGAGGCTCCTTTGCACAGGATGCCGGCTAGATTATGGGTACCACAACGGCGTTTATTTTTGCCGTAAACAGTAATGTGTAAGCATTTTTGTGTTTCGGTTTGAAGGGCGCCGTAGCTAGTGAAGTAACCTGGCAAATGAGACTTAACATCTTATGTAATAAGGTTGACGAGCCACCATTATTACACTATAATTATTGCGCTCGTCACTTTGAGACATAAGATGTTAAATCTTATTTACCCAGTAATTTCGCTAGCTACGGCGCCCTTGAGGCGGAAACACAGTAACGGTTATACATTACTGTTTCACGGCAAAAGAAGGCGCCGTTGTGGTACCCATAATCTAGCCGGCATCCTATGCAAAGGAGCCTCCCACTGGTAAGATTTAAGTAAAGATTTTAGTTGAAAATGCTTTAAATTAGTTACCCAGGTGATGAAAGAAAAATTGATCACCTTTGTGATATGTTATAGGTATGCAACCACCCAGAGCTATTTGAACGGCGCGACGTTAGATCGCCGTTCGCAATGCATGTAGATGACTACCACCTGCCGAAGCTGGTAGCAGAAGACTGCATCATGATAAGAAGCATACCATCCAAACGGCATCTGTTGTACAACAGACTGTGTGTTGTGATTAGTGAATATGTGCATAGAAGCTTCACTGATTCTGGCAGTGAATTGTTCTCATTCTCGCGTTTTATGGACTTGTCTCCAATGGAGGTGTATAGGATTATGGTGTGTGGGTGGCTGTATGCGTAAGTTTTTTTTTTGTATTTCTATTTGGGATTATTTTGACTTTTCATTGGCATACAATAAACAACTAGGCTCACAATCTCGATCAAAAGTTGTCTGAAGCAAAACTCTGCCTGCGAGTCTATTAAGCAGTGTTTTCGTTCAGTTGTGTTTCTACCGCGCTTTGAATTCAACGCCACGCAATGACGAAGTGTGTAGTAAAAAGCTGTCCAAATAACAGCATATCCAAACTTAAAAAGGATGGAGTGCTGTATTTCAGGTAATTGCCCCACTAAATTAACTCATTGGGTAACTAACTTGACGTTTTTAAATCATTTTGCTAAATAATTACATTACAATAGGTAAAACAAAAGGTTCTTGCCTCGTGTTGGCGTCCGAGCGTCCAAGAATGAGTGTATGCAATAAACTTTGAACATTTCTGCTATGAAATAAGGTGTTAATTTGAATGAATGTTTTAATGTTATCTGTACAAAATAATGTATACGTATATACAACGCCGCACGTAAATTTTTTGACGACCTTTTAATGGGGAGCCTAGTTGGTTAATGTAGATCAATGCTGCTTTTTTTTTTTTTTTTTTTAATTTACATTCAAATAAATTTAAATTTTCGAATCACTGTGATATTGAAATGAAAATTCACTGTCTTGTTTGTTCTTCAGAATACTGCATATAGAGCAATGTATAGAACAATATGATAAATTACGTCATCGGGAAGTGTGGTGGTACAACAATAGAAACTCTTGCTATAATCAAGTGAGAAGTAAACACATGCTACTGGTGTGCCCGGCTGGAGATGTTCTGAGGAAGAGGAAAGAGGACTCGTCCTTATGGAGGGACTTGTTGTTTACTGATTTGGTATGGATTCAAGGCAAGTACAGTATATTTAAATGCACATTATTAAGCTGATTTCGATTCCGATAGCTCGACGGACAGTGTGAAGTAGTGTTGGTAGGACCTCCCCCCAAGATGGAATGACGATCTGGTCAAGATCGCCGGGATACGTTGGATGAGGGCAGTGCAGCACCGATCATCATGGCGTACTTTGGGGGAGGCCTTTGTCCAGCAGTTGACGTCTTCAGGCTGAAACGATGATGATGCTATCTCCAGACAGTCCATGATATCGCAGTTGATACTGTCGCTTCAAAAGTGCTTGCTCAGTATTATTTTGCATTTTTTAATATATAAATCGGTGTAAATACCATGCCCTGTTGAAAGAGCCTTCGCGGTCTTCAGCTGTTGCACACAGTATGTACTCATCGCATGTGTATGTATACATAACTTTTATACCCAAAGTTAGTTTGGACTAGGAAGATATTGCTTCAAATTTCCAATTTCATTTTATCGGTACTTGGCACTTGCACTTAACCAGACCAAATCGGCCTCAACGCAAAATTAAATACTATGGAGATTCGCACTAAAGTCTTACGGCCGTTCCCAATATACTATCTACTGTCAGTAATTAGCTGCAAATAATCTGAAGCTGTCCCAATATAACCGATAAGTCATCGCCTTATATTGGGTCGCGTGAATTGTAATTTCCATACAAACTTCTATCGCTAAGTAAGTAGGTAAGCCATACGTCATCCCATTGACAGCCATCGTGTACGGATAAGGTGTGTTACCGTCGATAAGTTTATTGGGATAGAAATGTCAACGATAGTCACGATTTTTATCTCAAGTAAGAGATAGACTGAATATTGGGAACGGCCGTTAATGTACTATGAGTGAATGGCATAGAATAATAATACCTTAAATCTGACGTGGTGAATGATAATAATTAAGTAATTGCTCTTTGCTATGTCCCGTACAGCTAGCGAGTTGTCAAATCAGCTTTGGTACGGTGTGCAAAACAAACATCACTAGCATGTCATTATTAATAAATGAACAACGATTTATTTTTTCAGTATTATAGATCGATGTAAAGGTGTTGTGTTGTGATGCTGATTATTATTATTATAATGATGAAAAACCAATGTAAAAATCTAGGTTGAGTAAAAAAAGTTTTGTTTTTCTGGCAGTACTATTATAGCGACACAGAACACCTTTTAACAACAAAAGTCAAACTGTAACAATGAAAACTTCAGAAACAAAGCAGTGATAGCACGAAAATATCACGACAACCTAACGGTACTGAAACTACATACCGTACTGACGCAATAGGACGAGCGCGAGGGGGTGAAAGGGGAACAGGAGGGGCTGTGTTCCAGCGAGGTCCAGAGATAATTTGGCGGTGTAGTATGTGTTTTCCACCGGACATGGAAAGCTAAAATATTGTTGGTTCAAACAAAAATGTGTAGTGAAACAATTTTTTGTGTAGACGATTTTGTTGAATTTTGACATGATTTTGTAGGGTTACCCCTTATCGCGTAGTGGAAACCCGGCTTAACTTGAGCAAGTTTTGTAACACAATATGAGTAATGAAAGGCTGTTATTGTTTTAGGTGGCCCGTTCTATACTCACACTGATCACAAGATACATTACATGCCTGAAACTATTGAGCACCGAGCATTGCGTACTAGAAACATAAGAATGCCTAATGGACAGGTGATTTTTTTTTTTAATAACATACACCTATTATTATTAGTATTTCGAGAGGGTGGCTATTTGTCTAGACCATAGGTTCTCAACGTGGGCGATAACGCCCCCTTGTGGGCGTTTGGGACTTTCGGGGGGGCAGTAGAAGACCCAGAGAAAACTAGGGGGCATTGAGATGGCGTAGATGGGGCGTGGGTAGATTAAAAAATATAGTCTAAAAAGGCAAAAAAATACACGAAAATACTCTAGAACAAAAAAATATTCACAAAGTGGGCGGTGAGCAAAATAAGGTTGAGAAACTATGGTCTAGACCTAAGTAACACCGCGTCCAGAATTGAACAATTGTGCTCGCCACTCATACTTATAGCTCGTCGTCAATTCCTGCTGAATTTACGAACTGCAGTATCTTCTTGACGCGAGTATTACAAACAGCACCTGGGAGTAGGGTGTAGTCGCCAAGGATGCTGTTACCCTTATGCATTAGTGGGCCGCAATCGCAGAGGAGATGAAGAGGCGTTTCATCGGCCTCACGGCAAAGTCCGCAAGTTCTTTCGTTTTTTATTCCGACTCCACTGAGATGCTTGTTTGGCGGCAGTGCCCAGTTAGCATCCTGGTAAAATATGCATAGGTTTATCCCGCTCAATGATAGGGCTTCATTCGCGTTTCTATTATTGAATGCCTTTATCAGTGCTTTGGAATGGCTCTAAACTTGTTGCTCCAGCGTTTAAGTGCTTCTTGTCGTGATTCGTTAACTCTCAGAGTTAACGAATGGCGCTCTTAGGCAGTCTACAAATATGTTCCGAACCATATTAACCTAGCTTTAATTCATAATAAAACACCCAAAATCAACCTCATATCTGACTCACAAGACCTCAAAAAACAGCTTTTGAGAGCTATTTTATTCGTTTATCTTAGTTAAAAAAATCTATGATAGTATTTTTTATATAATAGGCACCAAAGTATTATAGTGAAAACTATATGATTGTTAACAAATTGTCTCCTCACTTGTCCGGTAGATTCTTCTTCCATTTTACAGCAACAAAATTTTATAAAAGATTAAGTGATGGTAAATGATCATAATCTTCTGCAGCGAAACAGCAGACCAGAGGAACTCAGTTGGAAAAAGTTTTCGTCCTTTTGTTACTTGCATATTTAAAGGTATCTATGTCAGTTAGACCTGGAGATATTGTGGAATAAAATTCATTCAAGAAATTAGTCGTATGGGAGCATCTATCAATAACGTCACACGATAAGGGGGAGGTAGGGGGTCGTCAATTGTGACATTGTGTGACAAGGGGCGGGAGGTAGGGGGTCGTCAATTGTGACATTGTGTGACAAGGGGCGGGGAAGGGTCCCAAAATTTGTCCATGAGATTCGTGTGACTTAATTTATGGATGGACCCCAGGCATAAGTGATAGATGAACCTTATGGACCAATGCCTAGTGAGCTAGGTATACTGTACTCCAAACCCAGTAGGTGCAAACATTTATAGTACGATATCTCAGTTCACAAGTGTTCTTCTTCGTCGTCCCCTCATTAGTAGTCTATTCTACGAGAATAGGTGTTTATATGTATTTATGTATGTTTAAGTAAGCATATCGTATTAAATATGTCTTTGTCTTGCACCTACTGTTCTAGGTTCTTACTAGCTTACAAATATTATTATAATAATAATCTTCACAAAACAGGATAGTAAAAAATCGTCTACTTTTATGAAAATAAGGGACGAGACAAGCAGGACGTTTTGCTGATGGTAACTGATACGCCCAGCCCATTACAATGCAGTGCCGCTCAGGATTCTTGAAAAACCCAAAAATTCTGAGCAGCATTACAATAGGGCTCTTCACCGTGAGACATAAGATGGTAAGTCTCATTTGCCCAGTAATTTCACTAGCTACAGCGCCTTCAGACCGAAACAGTAATGTTTACACATTACTGCCTCCTGCCAGAAATAGGCGCCGTTGTGGTACCCATAAACTAGCCGCAATCTTCATCATATTGCTTCAAATTTCCAATTTCATTTCATTAGTCCTTGGCACGTGCACTTAATTGTTGTGTTACCCATAAACTAGCCGGCATCCTGTGCAAAGGAGCTTCCCACTGGTTGTACCTTTATCTAATAATAAGTTTAATCAGAAAAGAGCTTAACATATTATGACAATAGGTCCATACTTATTATATTTATATATTTGTGTATAATATTGGTGCAATGAAATTGTTGGTATATTCAGACAGAAATCCTGACTGAGATAAAGACTGAGGATGGAGGAGTTATTCCAGTGGAGGGTCCGGATATGGAAGCTCCTGAGCTGCTGCACGTGGAGCGCGACCCTGTCATCCTCTGCGACATGCCCACACCTCTGCCTGCTTTCCTGTGCACCGCGCAGCCTAAGGTCTGGTTTTATCAGTATTCATTTATGATCACCGAAAGTCTTGTTCAGCACTTGCAATATTTTTAGGATCGAAATGTTATAGTACTAAATATTGCTTTTTTTAAATTAATTTAATCCAAAATGTAAAAGAAGCTATTAGAGAATTAATGTTTATAATTTATTAATCATTACACCTATTATAATGAAATGTTCAGGATTTAGAAATAATTTTTTTAAATATTTTGCATTTTCTTTGTTTATGATCAGTTATAACTTTATACCAAGTTCATCTGTAAGGCCGTTAGTGTTTTAAACAACGTGCCTTCATAAAATTTTCTCTTTTTTTTGAATTTAGAAAGTTAATGGATGTGTGGCGGTCCTCGACAGTGCGGTTTTCAAGGAGCTTTCTTCCACGTACTACAAAGCTGATGAATGAGCTTCCTTGTGCGGTGTTTCCGGGATGATACGACATGGGTACCTTCAAAAAAAGCGCGTACACCTTCCTTAAAGGCGGGCAACGCTCTTGTGATTCCTCTGGTGTTGCAAGAGAATGTGGGCGGCGGTGATCACTTAACAACAGGTGACCCGTACGCTCGTTTGTCCTCTTATTCCATAAAAAAAAGTTAGTTTTAACTTTAAAGTAACATGATTTGCTGTTCTTATGAACGGACGAAGCGAAACTGTTACCAAGCCACGGTACTTGTTGTGCACACAAGCGTTAGATCCATGCTTATCTCATTTATTTATACGTCTATATAGAGCTGTGAAAATGTCGAACGTGTCATACATATCGCGATGGTACGCCGTAGATTGTCACGCACGCAATGTAGTAAACCTGGTTTGTTTTCATCGGTAGTGGAGCAGCAAGAGACTCAATCTAGACGTATTAATTATCTAAGGACAAAATCATCCTGAACCTATAGACATAGGTTAGTTGACATGACCTAATGACGTACACACACATTTTGCTCCACAAAAAATGGCTTGAAATGAAAGTGAAATGTGTTTACCAAGCTACGGGGCTTGTAGATTACCTTGAATGACTTAGATCCATGCTTATCTCTAAGATGGGCAAGTATAGTGTGGTGACTGGCGTTAGCCTAATTGTATGATGTACGACAGGTGTGCGCTCCGACGCGACGTTCGTTCGCTGTGTCGCGGTCTTATGCGTACCACGTGACGCGGCACGAACACTGCGAGAGCGCCGCCGGCTGCACGATTGTGCAGCGCCTTGTGTGCGACACGCCCACTCCGCACGGATGGTGTGCACTGCAGGTGCCCGGTCAGTTACGCACGCACACACACATACCTGTGTCCTTCGCACACACGCACAAATTCAAATATTTTTATTCAAAATAGGATGTGCCATAACTTTTTTACCAGCGGGAGGCTCCTTTGCACAGGATGCCGGCTAGATTCTGGGTACCATAACGGCGCCTATTTCTGCCGTGAAGCAGTAATGTGTAAACATTACTGTGTTTCGGTCTGAAGAGCGCCGTAGCTAGTGAAATTGTTGGGCAAATGAGACTTAACATGTTATTTCTCAAGGTGACGAGCGCAGCGACGAGCCATTCAGAATTTCAAGAATCCTGAGCGGCACTACATTTATGTATCAATGCCTGAATGAAAAGAATGGGCGCAAAAAAACCCAGCGGGCTTTTATTTCATCAAAAAATACGTTTACGATTTAATATTTTACAATTAAACTTAATATTCAATAGCCTGAGGGCGGTCGCTCCATTCCCAATATATGGAATCATTTATGAAAGTCATTTATGTTATAGTAACCTTTACCACATAAATGCTTGTTAACAATTCTTTTGAATATCGTAATACTTTTGTTTTGAACTTTTTCGGGGCCTTGTTGTAAATGCATATACATCACCCCACAAAAGTCTTACTAACTCGACTTAGCCGAGTAGTAGGCTTAACAAGTTTGTTTGTTTGTTTTGATGTCACAAACAATCATTATACCTAGCTCCCCAGTACCGGCCGGCGATATTCACAGTCCAGGTTCAGTGCGCCAGTTAGAACTATATTCCACCAGGACACCACGGTTGGTGGCGCAACCAGTCGCCGCTCCCAACAAAATATATCTTCTTCTTCTTCACACGCCTCTTCGACTAGCGAAGGTTGGCAGTCAGCTTTGTAATTTCAACTTTTTGTTCTTCGCGAGGCGAAATAGTTCTGCCGCACTTGCGATTCCTGTCCAGACTCGGATGTTGCGCAGCCCAGACTTTTTTCTTTACGCCTTATAGAAGTCCGGCAATTTTTCCCATCATGAGTTGTAGGAGCTCGTACCTCTCGTGCCTAAGCACGTGTCCCAAATCTGCGACTTTCCTTCATCTTGATGGTTTGCATGAGTTCGCGTTTTTGATTGACGCGGCGCAGAACTTCCACATTCGTGATCTTGTCAGTCCAACTAATGGCCAACACACGTCTATATGCCCACATTTCAAAAGCTTCTATACGTTTCCTGAGGTCTTCTTTAATAATCCACGCCTTACATCCGTATAGAAGTATAGGCCAGATGTAACAGCGCAGTGAACGAGTGCGCAAGGAAATATTAAGTACTAAAGGTGCTCCGAGCCACTACAATTAACAAAATGTATACTGTATTAATATTTGTAATATATATTACTTTAAAGGGAGTTTCTCACCTGGTGTCTGTTTGGTCGCGTCACCACTAATTGCTATAGAGCTGTACGGTCGCCAGTCCGGTCACCAGTGACTCTCCCAACTCATTGCGTGCAACATGTGTGCATTGTTGTGTTTTCTAATTCCATACGATGGATAATTTCGGTACAGAAAGGAGTATTATCGAAATTCAAAGGTGACATCAATTTGGGATAATTACTCATCAGATAATTCCGAGAGAGATTTAAAAATGAATTGCTAAGGCTAAATAAGGTTGAACGCACCACTGTTTCTTTTTTCTCTTGAACTTTCTATCTCTTCGAGGTCCATATTGATACTGTCTCAATGTGGTGACTTTGGTGTCTGTATGGTGTCTAATTTGGTGGGTTACGGACACCACAGTGGCGCGACTGGTTACGCCACCATGGTGTCCCGGTGAAATATAGCCCTTAATGCAGCAGCTGAGCTGAACTTTGCAGGGCCCATTGTGATGGGAGATGTGCTTTATAAGTAATTAAGTCAATTAAGGAAAAATTGTGCCATCGCAATTACAGACCATTGCCATCCACCGAAAAAAAATATGTATACAAATTAAATTTGTAACCTAAAATATGAACGATGTCTTGTCCAACTCTCAGGCAATGGCTCCATCTGAAAGATCTACCAAGATTTACGAACCTTGCGTCACTCCAACGGTTGGCTCAGCTAGTAAAAGCGCTCGGACGAAACCCGATAGGTCGCAGGTTCAAGTCCCACCTCGTTAATAAATTTTGGTTACAAATTTAATTTGTATAACTGATCCTAGAAATCAGAGATATCACTTTAAAAATAACAAATTTGATTACATTGTTTTATGTTTAATAATATGTATTAAGTGTGTGATAGTTTCTAATAAATTAATACAAAAAAAAACAGATAAAAACCAGCTGGTGAGTGACGCGGGCAAGTTGACTGTGTTAGACTCGCTCTTGCGGCGGCTGAAGGAACGCGGACATCGAGTCCTCATCTACAGCCAGATGACGAAGATGATTGACCTGCTAGAGGTAACTAAATAGAACTATAAACGCGTACACCTTCCTTCAAGGCCGGCAACGCTCCTGTGATTCCTCTGGTGTTGCAAGAGAATGTGCGGCGCAATCGGCGGTGATCACGTACGCTCGTTTATCCTCCTTTTCCATAAAAAATCTATCGTGAGGCATTATTAAATTTTTCCCGCCTTTTTCTGCCGTGAAGCAGTAATGTGTAAGCAATTTTATGTGTCGGTCTGAAGGGCGCTGTAGCTACTGAAATTTCTGGGCAAATAAACCTTAAAATCGAATGTGTCAAGGTGATGAGCGCAATTATAGTGCTGCTCAGAATTTGTGGGTTTTTCAAGAATCCTGAGCGGTACTGCATTGCAGGGCGTATCAACAACCATCAGCTGAACGTCCTGCTCATCTCGTTCCTTATTGTCATAAAAAAACTTTGAATCGGCTTTTCTCCCGATTCATCGGTGTAGGTCCATCATTAAGGTGAGGGTAGTGAGTTCGCGGTCGCGGCCCGTCTCGCACTACGATTTTTTGCTTATATATAACCTAGGTATTCATAGAGAATCATTTAGAGGAAAATTTAAAGAAATAAAAATTTTTAGCGTTGTATCTCAATATATTCTTGATAATGTTCTATATATTCATAAACACATTAACGAATTTTCTAGAAACTGCGACAATCATAATGTTAACACGAGGAACAAACATAAACTTGATATGCCTACTATTCGGTTAAGTCAAGTGAATAAGTCTTCCACCGTTGTATCACAATGTGCTTTCAAATTCAAATATTTTTATTCAAAGTAGGATTTAAAATCACTTATTGAACGTCAAAAACTACCACCCATTCAAAAGAGACTGCCTCAGACCTGAGAAGAATGGGCGCAAGAAACTCAGCGGGCTTTTTTTTTAATATAAAATATGGATTACAATGTGATATCGTACAATTAACATTTATAACTAAGCCTATTCGCCAATCCTTCAATATGGGGGCCCCACTGCAATTTGGAATCAAGAGTAATGCCAAGAAATACAGCAGATTTCACTCGTTTTGACACCTCTCCATTTAATAAAATATACTATTTCTAATTCCTAATAAATAAAAATACAGATTTTATTTCATAACTGAATATTATGTCGTCAGGAATACATGTGGCACAGAAAGCATAAGTATATGCGGTTGGATGGCTCCAGCAAAATTTCAGCGCGTCGGGATATGGTCGCCGATTTTCAGGTAAATATGTGATATTTACATAACCTTATAATTAATAATCTCTAAGGTTTATATTATATCCATATTTTCGCTTTCCGTCAACAAAAATTGAAGACGGTAAAATATTAGGAAAGTCCCAGGGCCAATGGTGTTGTAAGAGGCGACTAAGGGCACCAGTGTTCAACCTTTGTTTTCTGTAGTGAAGCAGAAATGTGTAAGCGTTATTGTGTTTCGGTCTGAAAGGCGGAGTACCTAGTGCGCGAGTAAGGGAGTGTAATTACAGGGCAAATGAGACTTAACTTATTATGTCTCAATGTGACGAGCGCAATTGTAGTGCCGCTCAGAATTTTTCCGTTTTTCAAGAATCCTTTACCGTCAGCTGAATGTCCTGCTCGTCTCGTGCCTTATTGTCATAAAAAAATAATTCTGTACGAAATACAACCAACAGAATATACAGAAATTTCTGTGTGTAATATGTGTTGTATATTTGCAGGCTCGCACGGACATTTTCGTGTTCCTGTTATCAACGCGCGCTGGAGGACTGGGCATCAATCTCACGGCAGCTGATACTGTGAGTCATTCGATATTAGACATTAAGTCCGTCATAGACGCAGCAACATCCTAGTAATATCTTCCCTTTCTTGGCGTGCGTCCGTTCAGTCTCATTCAATAACGAAGAAGTTTACACTTCTAAAACAACTGAAGTAACCTAAAGCTCACCTGGGGAGTGCTAATATCCTAAACACAGGGATAATTAGAAGTTAGAGCTCAGCCATGTGCTCGCAGATTGTTGTCATACTGTAGACTACATACCTAATTGCCAACAAAAGAGCTTTTTATGTGGAATCAGGACTTGCTCAGACGTACTGCACAGACATAAGTCTGTTTCACATAAATCTACCGTCTGTATGTGCCTACTTTATTAAATAAGTCCTAGCATTATCAACTTCGTACCAACTTTCTATATACACGCGGTTCAGATATATATGTAGGTTTGTTGTAGGTATATAAAATACGCGAGCGACCTAGCAGTAGGTGAGCTTGAGCAGTATCTCATTTATTTTAAACCAAACAATTTTTATTTGTCATGTCGGTGACGCGAACTACTAACAATAGTGACATTTGACAGTGATAATGATTGTTAACACATTCGGACTCAAGACACTACTGGATATTATGAAAAGTTGGTTGTTACAGGTCATATTCTACGACTCTGATTGGAACCCGACCGTGGACCAGCAAGCCATGGACCGCGCTCACCGGCTGGGTCAGACCAAGCAGGTGACGGTGTACCGGCTCATCTGCAAGGGCACCATCGAGGAAAGGATAATGCAGCGCGCCCGAGAGAAGAGCGAGGTAATTCATCTATATGTCGTAGTCAGAAAGTCGAGCCATGAAGTCACTACAAAGATGATTCGCCATTCGTCTTAGCTCGAGTGAAATTAGAGAGCGGTGCGAATGCGGCCGAGAGCGGGCGCCGAGCGGGCAGTCAGGAAAGAACTATCAAGCGAGGCGGTTGTGTCCCACGCGCATGCCGGGAACACTACGTTCATGTTACATAATCATACGGATTTGTGAAGTGTACCTATCATTACAATTGTAACGTTTGTTACTTATAATGATACTCCCCTGTGTTTGGCTGTCGCGATAAATGCCCACAACAATGGATAACCACGAAGATCCTGACCATGTGACTGGTCTTGCACTGTCATATATAATATGAGCCGCGCGCGCTTAACACACACGAAACAATATCATATTATAGTCTGCTTGACGTCAGAAGGCATAGTGATTTTTGCCTAAACCTGACTTCTCTTAGATGGCGGCCTGCCCTCATCTTATCGCGTGCACGTGAGTTAGCCTCGGATAGGCAAGATATTGAATTAATATTCAGCGCAATATTCTCCCAGTCGCCTTTTAAAAGGGAGTCAAAAATATCCGAGCAGCGTTGTACATACATTACCTTATACAGTAAAACATTCATTCAAATGAATACCTTATTTCATCGCAGTAATCTTCAATAAATCAACATTTAATAATAAGAGTCCTTAGTAATGTTAAATAATATTGTATAAAAAATTTCTCCTCCACGTTTATAAATAAAACTCCATAAATATAGATCTATTTAAGTTACTAAATGTTATAATTAAGATAGCTCAGATTCCACAGACAAACCATCAAGATTTTGTGGAACCATTATTTTATTTAGTCATTGTAATATCAAAGCTGTAATAAATAAATAAATAAAAATAAAAGTCTATTGTAGGCGCTCATAAGAAGCTCATTGATTATGGTGCGATATGTGCGAAAGAGTCGGACTTCTCTTTCAGCAATATGACTACACGTCAAATTAGGTATTATTACATAATTTGGTTAATTTAAAGGGCCTCTTCCCTGACGAAACTCCATCCCTTTTTAGTTTGGATTTGTTGTTATTTGGACAGGTTTTCATGCAACTGTTTTTCATTGCGTGGCGTTGTTATAAAGCGCGGTCAAGCAACAGGCAATTTTCGAATTATATTATTACTAGCTGACCCGGCAAACGTTGTTTTGTCATATTTAAATTGTATTGATCTTTTGCTTGCTAGTTGATAAGAGATGGCGCTAGTTGTATTCATTAGTAACAATCGCACTTCTTTTATATTTTGTATAATTCACTCTATAGTTTTATAAATTATAGCCTATTTGTTATTCTGGTGTGTAAGCTATATTATTGTAAAGTTTCATCAAAATCTATTCAGTAGTTTTTGAGTTAAAGAAGTTCAAACATACATCCAGACATACAAACTTTCACATTTATAATATTAGTAGGATTTATTATAAATTTTGTACTACAGATACAAAGGATGGTGATAAGTGGTGGTAACTTTAAGCCGGACACACTCAAGCCGAAGGAAGTGGTCTCCCTGCTGTTGGATGATGAAGAAATTGAACTTAAATGTAAGTAGTCTCTCTTCTTTAAAATAAATAATCATCAGTCACTATTTACTTAAAATGATATAATTATCAATTTTTGTGTATGTGTCAATGTCTAAATAAATAAAAATCTGTGATATTTAGATCGCCAAAGATCCGAAGAAAAGAAATTGATGGAAGAACGGGAGCGAAAGAAGAAGTTGGGGTTGTTGTCGCCCGCCGTTCCACCGGTTAGTATTTTTTACGGACTCACAGTATACTAGCGTATATACGATTTGACAGCCCCATAGTGCATGAGCAATCAACGCAAGTCAGTCTTCATTTAAGAAAACCCATTGGTCTTCATCTTAAAATTCATTCTGTATTTTATTCTATGTATCTTATAAAGCCTGCTAGAATTAGTTAAAGCAATTTCTAGTGTTATATGATATACAAGAAGCTTGGTAGCATTGGTAAGTATGATACAAATGGTCTAGTTTGCCAAACCAAATTACAATGGGATCATACGGGAAGCACCAGTTTTCAAATAAAAAAAGAATTATCAAAACCGGTTCACCCAGTCGAAAGTTTTGAGGTAACAAACATAAAAAATAACAGACGAATTGAGAACCTCCTCCTTTTTTGAAGTCGGCTAAAAATGTAATATTTCAGGCGGTGCCGAGCACATCGGGAAGCGACAACGTGCCTGTGAAGCGATCGCACGACTCGTCGGAGAGCAGCGAAGGAGAGGACTCTGCCGAAACGTCCACAAACCGCGTGCCGCGTAAGAAAATGCGTGTTATTGTCATTGCGAGTGCTTTGAATAGTTACTATCCAGTCACATATCTCTAATGGCCATTCGCAATATACTATCTACAGATAGAGATAAATTACTACCTTCTACTGTCAGTAATTAGCTATCAATAATGTGAAGCTGTCCCAATATACCCGATAAATCATTCTTATCGCCTTATATTGGGACGCGTGAATTGCAATTTCCATACAAACTTCTAACGCTGGTAAGCTATACGTCGTCCTATTGATAGACAGCTTGCATGATAAGGTGAGTTATCGTCGATAAGTTTATTGGGATAGAAAATATTTTTATCTCAAGTAGGCCACAGCTGGTGATAGACTGAATATTGGGAACGGTCGGAAACCAAATAAAAACAAAAATATTTTTATTTCGGAAGGCAGATTTCCTCAGAGAAGATTGAATAAGAAACTCTAAGGTTAAAAGGCTTACACGAGTAAGTCAAAAACAAAAGTAAATTAATAATTATAAACACAAGAGTTATTGTATATATATATTAGCTTATTGAATCTACCGCTACTTCGTAAAGGGATGAGTTAATGAGAAGAAGTAGCAAGAAATTCACTGTCACTCTTTTAAATCAACATGTGTATTTATTGTGTTTCGATTTGAAAGGCGCTGTAGTTAGTGAAATTACGGGGCAAATGAGACTTAACATCTTATGTCTCAACGTGACGAGCGCAATTATATTGCCGCTCAGAATTTTTGAGGTTTTCAAGCATCCCGAGCGGCATTGCATTGCGTCCTGCCCGTCTCGTTCCTAACTGTCATAAATAAAATCTTTATCCCTTCTCGTTGGCCTTACTATTAGTTGTTTTGTTTGCGCAGCGATTTCACCAGTCCGCGGCACGTGGGCAGGTGGGCGTCACCAGAGAAGTGCGCGGCGCGGGCGACCACGTGGCTCGCGGCATTCATCACGCCCCGCCCCCCCCATGCCCGCTGCCGCTTCCGCCATAGCCGCCGGTAACTAGCTGCTGCCATTAGATTTTAGAGAACGTTCCAAACCACAGTCATGTCGAAATTGGATTACGATTTAAGAACATAAGATTGGTATCGTGACTCATATTAACGGACTCACAAAACATGGTAGCCCTACTGTCACTCTTGTAATGACATCATGACTTAGTAGCCCAACCCACATGTATACACAAATATTTATTAAACTTTAAACACGAATTCCTTCAAATGTGATGTTTGTGGCTTGGAACGTTTTTCAGGAACTACGTCTAATTTAAATCACTATATCACTGCCAGATTACGTGGTCTTGTCACAGCGTTGAGACGTTGTTATCGTGGTCGGCGGCTTGGAATGGCAAACGGTGGTCATTTGGTACTGTTTACTTATGACTGCGGGACTTTTTGAAAACTCCAGTTAGAATCGGCCCTCAGGAGTTCCACTCATATAAAGTTGGAACTATCAAGTCAATGTGTGCAAGAATTCAATAGACGCACAGAATCCAAATGAGCCAGGAATTTCTACTAATGTACAATAAATTGTTGCCCAAACGGCTCGGCAAGTGTCGGCCGTTCTCCGAGACCACGATGTTCGAAATTTGGAGGCCTGCTCACTCGCCCGACGTAAATTCAACCGAACATGCCTAGGACATGTTACAGATTGTAGAGATATATTTATGCGACAGCGGGGGCATTACTGGAGTCGGACATGCCGTTGGAGGTGGTGAGCTGCGTAGAGGGTGGGGCAGAACGCGGCGTGAGGCGTGCGCCCGGGCGTCCTCGTCTGCGGGCGACCGGGCGTTCTCGCCCCGTCACCCGGCGGCCGCGGCGACCTCGCGAACCCTTGCTGGTGCCATTGGCACCGCCACCCTAGCCCTCGCAACAACACTAGACAGAAATGCACCGCTGTTTAACTTGGTAAATATTATATTACATAACAACGGCCCATCCATTAATTACGCCATACGAATTTCATGCTTTTGTAACCCCTCTCCCGTCCTTGTCACAGCTGGTAGCGAAAAGGAGGACAAACGAGCGTACGGGCCACCTGGTGTTAAGTGATCACCGCCGCCCACATTCTCTTGCAACACCAGAGGAATCAGGGGAAATTTTAAATGTAGAAAGTAATACAACTAAACAGCAATATTTTTCAATCAAATTAAGATTAAATCAAACAAAGGCATGAAAATTAACAAATAATATAAAATAAATAAAAATAATATTATGTAGGCAAGTTAAGTAGATATGTAGTTGTAGATAATAAAATATTATATTTTGAAAATATGTGATATAATAAAATTTGAGACTCCTCCCCGCCCTTGTTGGCACACTTCGACGACCCATCGCTCCCCTTATAGTGTGACGTAATTTATAGATGGCCCCCAAGAAACGACTTTTTTTTATATAAGAGGGGCAATCGGGCAAAAGACTCACGGAATGGGGAGAGGTGAGTCAACCAGCCATAGATTGACATCCGCAACATCAGGTGTCAAAAGATGCGTTGCTGACCTTTAAGGTGGGAATATGCTGTTTTCTTGAAAGTCTCTAAGTCGTATCTGTTCGGGAAAACAGCAGCCGGTAATTGATTCCACAAAATGGGTGTGCGAGGCAAGAAATTTCTTGCAAAACGCGAGGTTGTGGAATGCCAGACGTCAACGTGATAATTTGCACGTAATGTCCGGTGGTGGAATTCTGCCGCTGGAATCAGCCCGAACAGTTCTGAGCACTTCCCGTGTTAAATACGGTAGAAGATGCAGAAGAACCCACGTCTGTTATTAAAATAACATTAATGGCATTAAAGAAGTTTACTCACAACCTGATCGAAATACACAGCGATGAAATACGCAAAATCGTAGGTATTATAACCGGCCACTGTCTTACGTATCCGTCATAAAATTATTGATCCATACAGCATATTCGTGACGATATCAAATAAATGTACACTTCAACCATGTCTGAAAATGGCCGTCAATATTGTTATAGAATTTATCTCTCAATTTCGGAAATATTTTATTAATTAACTATTACTAAATTTATCATGTAAATGTGATATTATATTTATTTATACAGAAATAAAAAAAAATTGTAGAATAATGAACATAAAACTAACAACCGTAAAAAACATTATATAATAACTAAAATATATTACTTAAAGGAGTCCCTTTTGGCAAGGTTAAGTAGGGACTCCTTTTAATTTCTTAGGCAAGGTTGCAAAGATATCGGCAGCGTTCCCCCTTTGAATAGCAAGAATAATTCTTTGTCCGAGGTAGCTGTCAGCTGTTCTGTCTCCTGTAATGTCGACTAACCATTTTGCTATTTCTATATTCAAGCATATTCTAATTCAACAAATATTTTCTCTTTCAGATTGTGTGACGTAAAAAAAGAAGTGGAAAGTTAAACTGAAGCCCACCATTAGTGCAATAATTTTGAGTTTTCAACTATATTAAGTCACGTTTATGTTAAAATAAAATCAACTTTGCTGTGTTTCATTTTACTGTAAATAATTCGTCGTAAAAGTCATTTCGTTTTGTATTAAAGTTAAGAATTTTAAAAGAATATATTTGTTTTATTTTAATGACTGTTTTCATAGCAGGAGTATCATTTCGTAACAATTTGTTTTTAAAGTGATAACCCTCACTTCTAGGATTAATACACAAATAAAATTTGAAAAACAAAACCTGAGAGTTGAACAAAGTATACAAGATTTTATGACGATACGTCACTCGAACGGTTCATAAAATTTTGTGTATCATTTCGTGTTAAATACCTTACTATAAATGCAGCTATACATATACGGCCCTACAAATAAACTTGGTATAAAGTTATACATGAGAATAAACCAAGAATATGCAAAATGTTTACAAAGGGACATTTAGCACAGTAGACATCAGTATGGAATCTAAGCCTTGTGATAAAATACCTACTTGTGCGTACACTCCATTGAAGCAATAGGGTTGTCAGGTTATTTTTCTAACCGACTTTAAAAAAGGAGTTTTAGAACGAAGTTGCTTATGGGGCGTTGCGGAGCGTAAAAATGTAAAAAGCTACCACAGTCCTTAGAAACTCTTCCCTGCAGTCATCCCACGAACATGTATAGACGGGGCAATTATTGTTTTCGTGAGTGTCAATGTCATATAACGACTATGATATCTATTTTGAGATCCAAGATGGCGTATCAAATTGGGTATCATTTTCGGGAGTGTCAATTACAAATTTGATACCCATTTCTAGATCCAAGATGGCGGATGTGACATTTTCAATAAAATCGATACGGGTATCATTTGAGATTTTCGGGAGTGTCGGTGAACACACAATATTCTTTCAAAAGTCCAGCATTATCGGCTTCGGCACCCTGGAGAATCTTGAAAACAACACCGATGATAAAAACGTTGATAATTTCATATAGCTCCAACTTGGATTTACATTTTGACAACACTTTCAGTTTCAACATCCTCAAAAATTATGAAAACGACACCATGCCGAAAAAATTGTCAATTTCATATGTACGCCATCTTGGATTTACATTTTGACAGAACTATCAGTTTGAGCACCCTCAAAAACCATGAAAACGACACCCATGATGCAAAAATTGACAATTTCATGCAGCCACCATCTTGGATTTACATTCTAACACGATCATCTATTTCAGCACCCTCAAAAACCACGAAAACGACACACGTGACGAAATTCTTGATAAGTTTTTGCAGCCGGCCTCTTGAATTTTATTTTTGACAGCATTACTGTCACTCTTTAAATGACATAAAGACTTAGTAGCCCACCCCATATATATGGAATACACTAATATTTATTAAACTTTAAACACAAATTCCTGAAAATGTAATGTTTGTGCCTTGTAACGTTTTTCAGAAACTACATCCAATTAAGAATTAATTAACTCTAGGTATCTTTCTTATATTATTAAATCACTAATGTAGTTGAGGCTGGACACCGAGCCAATAGCCTTGAGGAATCAAGCGGAATTACAGTTTATGCGTGAGTTGAATGCAGTCGGGCCTGGGGTAAAGAGCGGAAGCATCTCCCCCCGCTGTCCGCACGCCTCCCTCGCGCGCCCGTAGTGTAGTGCTGTGCTGTTGTCGTCGCTTACCGTGTTATCGCGTTAATACTGCAGATGCGATCCCGCGTTATTTTTTTAATTTTAATAATGATTAATCCAAATCCCACCAGGTTCCGTTCAAAGAAAAAAAAACAGTTTTTATTCATCGCCAAGCACGAGAAATGGCGAAAATTGTTTTAGACACATTAAAATTTATGACCATAATCATGAGTTTGTCAATAAATAATCTAATGACTAGACTAATAATCTAAGATTAATTTTTTCATCCTTATAACCTAGTGTAAAACATTTGTGTAAAATGGTAAACTTGAAGCATTGTCTAAATTTATTGACAAACTCATGATTATGGCCATCAATTCAAATTAGGTCATAGCACTGTAGGATACCTCTACCCGCGATAGATCGCCATTGCTTCAATTCAGAATCCATATCTTTTTAATAATAATATATTTTATAATAATAAATCTTTTCAATAATTTATTCAAAATAGAATAAGTACCATCTTCTTTACAAAACTAACAATACTGTGTGGTATATGGTAAACATAGTAAGTATTATTAATTTAAAAACTAGCCTACCTACGGGTCACCTGGTGTTACGTGATCACTGCCGCCCACATTCTCCTGCAACTCTGGAGGAATCACAGGAGCGTCGCCGGCCTTTAGGCGAAGGTTAACGCGCTTTTTTTTGAAGGTATCCATGACGTATCGTCCCGGAAATACCGCACAAGGAAGCTCATTCCACAGCTTTTTAGTGGAAGAAAGTTCCTTGAAAACCATACTGGAGGACCGCCATACATCCACATGGTAGGGATGATATCCTAATTTGTGGCGTGTCGTGCGAAAGTGGAGTGGCGAATTCGGCGGCAGGAATCATGTGAAACCGCTCTTCGGAACACTCTGACATGATAAATACGGTAGAAGACACAATGACGCGAAGTCTCCACGCATCGCTAAGTGATCCAGCCGCCATATTTATGACGCCCAGCATCTTCGAAGCCAATTTGGCTTTGCCCTCCAGATAACCGTGCAATTGGCAATCGTTCGAATTTCAAGACCCATTATTCCGATACTGGGCGAGGCTTGGAGGTGTTGTCAAACAACGGTGATACGACAAATGGTTTTTTTTAGTAGTAAACCCGCAAACTTGAGTCTCAGGGACTGGACTGGGAATTGGATAAGGTTCATTTTACCGCATTCCGTGACCATCTGAAGAAGGAACTCAATGGAAGACAAGTTTCATCTGGCACAGGTCGACAATTTTCCGAGAGGAACCTGTATGACCCATTAAACGGCATCACCAGTACTGTCGTGTGCATAGCAATGTACGTCGGAGGTGTCCAACGTAACATTGAAATAGCGCAGATGAAATAGTGTAGGAGATAGCACACAGCCTTAGGGCACTCTAGCATTCACGGGCTTCGGGTTTGAGCAATAACCATCAACCACGACCTGTATGCTGCGCCCAGTGAGTAAGCTGGGGGTCCACTTGCATAAATTTTAGGGAAGCCCAAATGATCAAAGTTTTGAGAGATGCGGTTTGTGCCATACAAGATCAAAGGCCTTAGCTACATTCAGGCTGATTGCCAGACCTCCTCATTCCTCTCGATAGTCACCGTCTAAAGTTCCGTCTATTTCTCTACTTTTCTGTTTAATATAGCTAATCTTACAACATAACTTGGGGCGGCTGAAATATTTTAAGCCTAAGGTATTGAAAAAAAAATTTCTACGAAGTCCTCCTCTCCTTTAATACATTTCTTATATTTTCAATAAAGTGTTTTTAGCCCATTGAAAAAATATTCGCTTTCTTTGCCTTGAAAATGATCGTCAACTGCCGCCTTCATTCCGTGATCACTCGGAAATCATCAACCTCGTAAGTCTAAAAATAAAAATTTTAAGTTATTTATTCAGTTGATTTACATATGTAGAAAACTGGAAAAATATTTAAGTTCTTCCTGGATTTATACACTAAATACTAATTCTATTCTAACTGAGAAGCTTCTATATCTGTTAGAAGTGCGAAGAAATTAAGGAACTTTGACTACATATAATTCTTAAACTACTGGTTCAAATTGAATGTGATACCAAGAGCGGATTTTCTTAATGCCCACTCTTGTTTTATGAACGTTTCTTATTTTGTAGGTAGTTGTTCCCGTCTCTGACCTCAGTGAGACCTTATATCTGGATGTCGTCGTTCTACAAAATTGTCCTTATAAGGGATTATACACAATTTTAAAGTGAAACTTTTATTACATCGTCTCAAACTTTTTCGTCTGTGTGTTGCATGTCGCGTGATGGTCGAGCGGCACCTATAGTTCGCAGCAGCTGACCGTGTAGTGTATAGACTATTACTCATTTGTGCCAGTGCTCCACGCTATTTTGTTTGTTTATTGATTAAAACATATACATATTATAAATAATTTCGATGCTTATATATTGTATTTATGTGGAAAGAAGTATTACTTTCATTGTGGTCATCATTAAACCACACAATTGCTTTTTTTGTTTATGTTTAACGTGAAAGAAACTAAGTCTATTTTCCTAGACTTTTTAATCTTGGATATCGAATTGTTCGTGGTAGGTCTCATAAAAATATGATTAGTGATTAATATTTAATACTGCAATAAATATCAACATCTGACATATCGAAATTAAAAAATATCGTCATTATTTACGTCATTGATTTTATTTCCAAAATAAATTTATCGAAATTTTTTAACCAAACCTAAGTAAGTTTGGCCAAAACAGTAACCTAAATATAGTCTCTGAGTGAAACACCTATTCGCTGGAATGTCCGCCGGACATCGGTCATTCGCTAATTCACTCACTAATTCACTATCGTTAGCCTTCGACTTTTTAGTCTAAATAAGAAAATAGGCGGTCTTTCTATCTGCCTCTTCGTTCTTTCGCCAGTTTAAGTTATAATATGGACCTGGCCTTAAGAATTAAAGTTTAGACTTTAGTTCTTTATTTTTACTAATCAATTTATTTTACATCCTTTTAATCTGCTGTACGTAATTACTGTCCACCTTTCGTTTTCCATGTATTGCCGAATGCGTATACTGTACAATGCCAAAAAGAAAAAAAAAACATGGAGAATGACACATGTCTCAAGTCTCATGTTATCAATGTCTTTTTAAATGTCTACCAAAACTTCAAATTTCAAAAGGGCCTCCTCGAATCGACGCCGTCTTGCAGGATTTGTAGTTTATTATTTTATATTATTTACTTGCAAAATTAAAAGTGATATCGGATATTAAATGTACTGGAGCGGTAAATATAGAGATGCTGTAATCGGCAGTATTTTGATGCGGATATGGATAGCATGAGACCGTGCTTTAATAACGAGGAGTCTTTTGACGCGTGCCAGCCGTTAGAGACGGTGTTTGAGTGGCCAGGACGAAGAAGTGAAGCAGCGAAGGTTGTAAGACGGCGTTGCCATAGTGAAGGCATAGAGCGCTCTCCTTACGAGGATGCGGCGCAGGAGTGTTACCGCCCCGCTGAAAGTATCGCTCCAAACAACCGTATCTTACCAAATAAAAGCCATTTTACTCTAAACAACATCCACGACCAACGTAATAGATTTAATTACGAGTGTTCACTATCCACCGCCGAAAACGGTGATTATATTATGGCTCATCACTACAACCATCACAATGTGTAAGTTACACAACAATTATTTTATTGTAATTTAACATAACCTTAGTGTTTTTGGTTAGCCTCGTTTTTGGTATTTCATCCGCTTGTTGAGTAACTTTGTTACTAGTAACTCTACGCTAAATAGTAAAATTGTATTAATTTAAGGTATCAGAGCAATAGATCCAAATTCGCCAGAGAAAATCCTGCAAGACCAGTAGTTGTAACAACACTATCAGACACAAAAATTGATGATACTCATTTACCCCATGTTGATGAACTATTGGAAAAAGTTGACCAAGAAATGTTGGATATACCAGGCAGTATACAACCCCTGAAGTCCATACTTAATAATCCAATAGTTAAGTCCCACCCTCAAAGTATTCTAAAGAAGCCAAAAACTAAGCTTAATCAAGAATCCAGATCACCAATAGAAGGAAGAAGGAGGCAGAGAGCATCCAGTGAATCTGATAATTATTGTAATTATTCAATTGGTGCTTCAAGACCCGGCTATGACAGGTAAATTTTTAGGTTATAACACACACACAGTCAATATACACATTTTCTTATCTATTTCGCTGTCTACATATCCAGTTGGCTGTTTTGTTAGTATATGTAAAATTTAATAAAGTTAAAGATTCTGTCATCAATTAAAATATTATGTAAATGTGTAATGCTGGGTTGTTTTATATAACCTAATGTACTAAAAAACTTATAATGAAATATTGAACAAAGCATCATTCTTTTAATAAATACATTTGTAAAATTATCTCACTTATGTCATTAAAAATTTAATAAAGTCAGGCTCCAACCTTTGTTCACATCACAGACAACAAACAAATAAAAAGTAAGGTAAATAAATTTATTGTAAATTAATAAAAACTACAGTTCTGTATGATAATTTTTGTCTAATAATTGCATTTAAATTTTAAACCAATAAGATTTTTGAATATATCTTTCATCATTAAAAATGTTTTGAAATGAAACAAAACCTGTTTGCTTATAAGACTTCTTTTCATGATTTGAAAGTTGATGAAACAAAAAAGTGAGACAGTTAAAACAGACACATAAAGCCATAAGATGTGGGAGAAAATTAGATGTATTATGCATTATTTTGGTACCAGGCGATCATAGCTAAGGAAGAGATTGTCTTATATGTAGAATGCAAGTATATCTTAATATATTCTGATGTCATGCACACAACATATTACAACAGAGACACCAGGAGAACAAAAGTATGGTAGCGATGATAGTAATGTCTTTCATAGCGGTTGAAATCATGTGTTATCCTAGCAAAATGTACCAGGACTTCATATGTAGTTTAGAGGTTTAATGTAAATTTGCATTGGATACATCAATCGAGTTTTTGGACACCAAATTAAATTTTAAAATGTGCAGCAGTCGCACCATATCAACAACAAGATCAAAAACAGTAATTGATGCAGTATTTCAAAGATATATTAAGACCAAAGCATTTATTTCATACTTTAGTTACCATAAGCCTCTTGTATCATTTATCAAAAATGTAAGCTCCGTGTCTGAACAAATACATACAAATATATACAAATAAAATATAAAATAATTATCAAACATTGTATCACTATGATCATTACTCAAACCTACAATTATCCTATTCCCGAAACTTTACATTTATCTCATTATCTTGAAGCTAAAATGTTTGAAGGTTTTACTTATGAGAAATGTATACATTTTTTTTTGATCACCAATTCAATCATCATCAAATAATGTGTGGTATAGAATGTGTTCATTATACTTTGAGGCATTTTTTTAAATCTTTACTCTTGGATATAGAACTGGTGAATGTGGGCTTACAGACTAACGGCTGTTCCCAATATACTATCTACAGATAGAGATAAATTACTACCTTCTTCTGTCAGTAATTAGCTGCCAATAATCTGAAGCGGTCCCAATATACCCGATAAGTCATTCTTATCGCCTTATATTGGGATGTGTGAATTGCAACTTCCTTACAAACTTTATATTGCTGGTAAGCTATACATCATCCCATTGTGAGACAGTGTGCACTGATAAGGTGAGTTACCGTCAATAAGTTTATTGGGATAGAAAAGTCTAAAACGATAGTGAAGATTTTTATCTCAAGGAAGAGATAGACTGAATATTGGGAATGGCCGCTATAGAGTCTGTCATACTGTAATGAAAGTTATTAAGTGAGGGTGCCTTTTTACTAAACGGAGAAGTAGACTAATTCCTCTTGCAATAGTTTATATTATATAAATTTGTATCCATTTATTGAATAATAAAAGATTTACATTTTGCAGCCAACTTTCTTATCTCTCCAGTAATATGAAGAGAGCAAAAGACAACTCAGGCTCGGGATATTCATATGGGTCCGCAGTAGCGGCATTAAGCACAGTGCCAACAAGTAAAACTATACCTAGTTATAAACCTATTCGCTGTATGTGCAAGGACGAAGTGATTGTGACATCAAAGGATGATCCATATAAAATGCATGTGCTACGGACTACTGCTATTAATAGCAATACTGTGGAGGAATCACCCCTTGAACCAGAGGTAAGAATATTACAAAAGATATATAACATCAGACTGAAAAACGTACAACACAATATAGAGGCCTGTAAATATTGGCTTTATCATGTTAAGTACTGATTAACATTTGGTTTAGCATCTGAGCCATCTGTTCTATTTAAAGGGCGTAAAAAAGTGGCTAAAGTAATTGCTTAGCCCTCAATACATATTTCTTTTGAACTATTCATGAATGGGGCAATCGAATCGAATCGGCTTTATTCTAAAACCTTAGATTAGTGCTTTTACACTTTAGTTAGTTGTCTGCCAAATTGGCAATTTTTGCCTAGCACAGTTCTTAAGCCAATTTATTGTCTCTTGTCAGTTGTAATTTTTTATGTGTATTTATTTTTATAGACAGTTCTTACATGCATGATGATTATCTGTTGAAGAATCTATTGTTAAGGTCTATATCTATTTAATTGTAGGTATGTGCAGGTTACGCCTGTTTCCTGGTGTGACATTAAAAAAAATTGGGTCCTAATCAGGACCTGTTTAAGATAAGTGCTATGCACACACTCATGTTTTAATATATTTTTGACACATAACTATGTACAATATATTTGCCACAAAATAAAGCACATCTTTATTCCATTCAAAAGAAAATTTAAAGGCATGAAAAATATGTCTGTGTGCGAAGATGTATAATAAAAGCTAGTTTATTTACACACAAAAGTCATAGTTATTTAGATATGCTAACAAAAAGAAGAAATAGTGTGACCATCTAAATATCACAATCAATGGGGTTCATTCCTGTTTAGGAATATTGATATTTCGAAAATAACCCATAATTATGCAGTATTCATTTCTACCTCAATTTATTTTTGTTTGGATAAAATTTTAGATGTTAATTGGAATTAAATATAATCCTACCAACACAGAATTAAAAATTCTAATCAACTCTTCCACACAAGCTCACTAATTCTTAGTAGTCTAGACCTGGTTCCTTCATCCACAAAAGTGTGGCTCTTGCAAGACTTCTATTAAAACCAGGGGCGTGCATATCATATAGGCAATTAAGCAATGCCTACCTTGTTATCAACCTAAATAAATATAGTGTTTAAGTTAATTTAGTTAAATTTTATAACCAAACATTCAACAACTTAATACAATTTTTCCTTACATTAGATACTAAATACCATCATCGGTTAGCAATCTCTAGGTTGCATATTCCAAAGCTCAACGACAACTAGTAGTATACAGTGCCTACATTTATAGGAAACAGATGCGCGCCCCCGATCGAAATTCAGTCTATTGTGCACTCAATCTTCTTTACTTAATGCTCTCTACGTGACTAAACCACACTACAAAAGCCCGGCTAAATTAAAATAATCAATTTTATAATGTATCCTTTTAATTAGACTGAAACAGGCTATATGCATATTATGTTAAAACAAGTTTCAATAAAACTTTTAAGTTGTTCACTTGGTTACAAGCCCCAGCACAGCCTGGCACAAACATTGCATCAATGCATTTTACCCTTAGAGTATCTAACTAGCTGGAAATGTCTTTAAAAGTGTAATATTCTGAGATCTATGCTATGGTTATATCACTGCGTTTTTTCGGTCGTGTCCTTGGAGCATTTTTTTCAATCATCAACAACAACTTGAGACTCACTTGATAGCAGGTAGTCAGACACGAATATATCACTCATGCACATCTAGTTGAATTTGATGTTTTATTTGTGTTATTGATTTAAAATCACTTTTTGAACGTCAAAAACTACCACCCATTCATATAGTATGCTATAGACTTAAGAAGGACGAGATCAAAACATTCAGCGTACATTTTTTTTAATTTTTAAATTTATAATGTAATAGCTTGAGGGTGTTCATTACATACCCAGTCCATTTTTCGCATCGAAACAATAATGCTTAAACATTACAGCTTCAATAGAGATAAAGACGCCCCTGTAGTACCCACCAAGACATATAAAGATCATACAAAATAATGCAATTTAATTTGACCTTCGAAATTCAAACTTTTTTATATCTTAATCGAAGGTGTTCTACTTACCCGGAGCTGCGCGCTAAACCTGCTCGATTCAACATACTAGGGAAGAATTTCTACTTACTTTCTTGGACAAAAACGTCTCACATTTTCGTGTCACATTATTGCATTTCATCTGTAAAAGTTTTACCCTCATGTTTCACTTCACACAAAATCACTTAAATAAAATATTCTTTCATACAACGTATGGAATTTTTGGTGCGCGAGTGACATCTCTGATCCCTTTCTGATTACGTGACAATATTTACATAATGTTTAATCGTATTAGCACAAGTGACAGAGTCGCGTAAAAGCGTTTGGTTTTTATCGCGTCTCCGTCTTGTTAAGTACTCCATGGTTGTACCGCATCATAGATCGCGCAGATATTTTAAATAGAGCCCGTTATCTTTGATTACGATACGATTAAAATATAAGCCCGCTGCCGCAAACTAATTTGTTTACACGCCTCCAGTTGTCTCGTTGATTTGCGATGGAATTTTTTAACAATGTGATATTCTTACGCGAGTGAAATCATTCTATTTTTGAGTCATAACCGGTTGAGTGTTCGACTGAAATTAATTATTCTATTTTTTATTTAGTTATTGCCAGATAATGCCTTCGTTGAAAAAGATTATTTTGAACCTGTGCCATGTTGTAAGTTTGTTTTGAAGTGCGTTTTTGTTTGCATGTGAGATGTTTTATATTATGATCTTAGAATTATTATTAAAGTGTCAATATTAGATCATTTATACGTCTAGATAGACTGTGATAGCTGTTAAAACGACGAAAAAATTGAGGAACACAAAATGACATACAAATCGAGAGGCCCCACTTTTGTGGATGAAGGGACCAGGTCTAGACTACTAAGAATTAGTGAGCTTGTGTGGAAGAGTTGATTAGAATGATTTTAATTCTGTGTTGGTAGGATTATATTTAATTCCAATTAACATCTAAAATTTTATCCAAACAAAAGTTAATTGAGGTAGAAATGAATACTGCATAATTATGGGTCATATCATTTTCGAAATATCAATATTCCTAAACAGGAATGAACCCCATTGATTTTGGTAAAAATGATGTGATTGTTCAACTTATTCTTGTGATGTTAAGATGGCCACACTATTTCTTCTATTAAAACCAATCATATGTATAATTATGGATTTCCGAAAAGTAACGCCTAATTCAATAAATTTTCTTAGTGTACAAATATCTGAAATAGATAAGAATTCCCAGGGCTAGCAACCCTAATTGTAATGGCAACTTCTAATTATATACTCAACAATGCGATAAGAACCGCCGAGAGATAATAAACTTAATGAGTACATATTGTACACACCCAGGAAATGAACATATAAATTATCAGACGTAACATTATTACCACTTTACTACTTTGAATTAATTATTAATTACTAGCTGACCCAACAAAAGTTGTTCTGTATAAAATAAATAAAATAATGTTTTTATTTGATTTTTTTCAAAAATATATCATAACATCAAAAATTATTTCTTTAAATATGCACCCTGCTGTCGTAATGAAATTGTTTCACAGCAGAACTGTAAAACCGTGCGTCAATAAATTCTCTCATAGAAATTATGTATGGACACATCAAAGGAGAAACAAATTTGTTGATTTTATATAATTTAGCAGAATTTTGCTATTTATTCACCTATTAAACCTTCCCTGGACTTCCACAAATAATTCCAGCCGTTCTCAAGTTTTAGCGAGACTAACGAACAGCAATTCATTTTGACGTGACAACGTCTTATAATTCCATAGAGCCGGTTGCACGCACGAAAAAACATGACTCATGCGGCGTTACCTCGCTCTGAGGCGTTCCATGTAAGGCTTGAAGTGCAAGCGAGAGCGCGGAACGAGCGACAAAGAAGCACAATCGGCCTTTGCGTTCGGCAGCGTTCGACATCAAGAAATTAAATATTACACATGTTTAAAAGTTGTAAAACAATTGCTCAACGCACATTTATACTTGTAAAAAATATTAAATTGTAAAGAAAAATTGACATAATTGTATTTATGCGTACAAATACAGTGATTTCCAATTGCCTCCTTCTCTATATACATACAAATCTATTAAACAAATGAAATTAAAATTTTCTTTTGAAAAATGCTACCAATCCATCAGTATTTTCTTAAGACGTTGTCACGTTCAACTATCGTCAGTAAACCGAATTTACAGACAACCAATTTTTTATATATATAGATTATTCATCATAGCATTGACAAATATTAGAACCAGTTTATTAATCTTGATGATCGTAAGGTTGTAAGTCTCATCCGAACAGTAATTTAACTAGCTACGGCGCCCTTCAGACCAAAACATAATAATGCTTCCATATTACTGCTTCACGGCAGAAATAGGCGCCGTTGTGGTAACCATAATCTACTCTACTAATCCGGCATCCTGTGCAAAGAAGCCTCCCACTGTTATATAAGCACTAGCTCCTCCCCCAAAGAGCACCATGACGATCGCTCCTGCGCTGCCCTCATCCAACCTACTCCGGAGATCTTCACCAGATCGTCAGGCCATCTTGTGGGGAGCCTACTAACACTACGTCTTCTGGTACGAGATCGACATTCGAGGACTTTACTGCCCCAATGGCCATCTGTCCGTCGAGCTATGTACACTGCCCACTGCCACTTCAGTTTCGCAATCATTTGGGCTATGTCGGTGATTTTGGTTCTCTTATAGTGGTCCTCCTCATTTCTGCTTCCTCATAAGGCCCAATGTAATTAGCGACCATGCAATGGATAAAAACTTTCGTCTTCAGACACTGGTATTTTGTACGAGTAGATTTTACTAAATTTTTACACATATTTAAACATACTTAAATATACATAAATACATGTATAAACAGACTCCGATACGAACATTAATATTCATCATACAAGCGTTTGCACCTACCGGGATTCAAACCCGGGACTCCTAGCTAGGTTATCAAGGTCACTAACCACTGAGCTACATGGGTATAGCTTTACTCTATAAGTTCGACCTATTCTGATGTCGTCTGGGCTTCCCCGTGACATAAATGGAATACTTCCTCAAGGCCGACAACGCTCCTGTGATTCCTCTGGTGGTGTGCAAGAGAATGTGGGCGGTGGTGATCACTTAGCACTTGTCCTCCTTTTCCATAAAAAAAGGTTTTAATCCCCACGCATGACAAAAATGCTCACACAATTTAAATAACTTTTATTTCGAATGAAAATTCGACGTAATATTCCCACGATAAAAAATTTACGGCAATTTTAATATGCGTACACCACTCTAGCAGCAATATAGATAGATATAAATACTTGTCATCGCTCAATGAAATTTTAATGGAATGATGAAATCTGTGTCCAGTGCCAAGCAGAACTCGTTAACTCTCAATAATTGAACTGGTCAGGTTTAGAGTGAGACTAGATCTAATTTGGCACAGAATTCGGTTAGGCTCAGGTTTGACATTAGTTAAATGGTACTTAGCCTGGATTGCATCGTATTAGCTGTTTTAGTTGAGGTTTAACTCAGGTGAAACTCAGTTCTTAATCAGATAATATTTATTATTGTTTACTTATAAGTACTTATGAAGGTAGAACAACACCACATATCGTGAGCATTCATATAAATAATACTATGGCTACTTCGGTCCGTCAATAATGTCCTCCGGAACGGAGATTAAAGTAAGAAAGAAATCGCTTACAAAATTTTATGAAAACGATTTTCATAAAATTTAGTATACAGTTAGTTTCGGGGGCGAGACATCGATCTAGCTAGGTTTCAATTTATAAAAATGTAGTTTTATCCGTGTTTTAATGAGAAACAGCTACAATAACATTAGAATACAAATTACAAAGGTAAATTTCGCCACTATATACTAGACTATAATAGCTCAGATGGGACATTGGGTGCTCCGGAAAGCAGAAGACGCCGCCGGTTCAAATCCAGATGTCCTATTAGTTTTTATTTTGATCAATTTTTGTACATTCTTAAAAATCCGAGCAAGGCTCGGTCGTTCGGATGTTAATATATTAAACGGCCATTCAATTAGGTAAATGGAAGACTTCTTTATGCTATTTTTATTTTTTTTATATTTGATACTTTTTCACAGCTTTTGGCTTGTTTGTCTGTGTTTACGGGTCAAAACCAAATAATATAAATGCAGCGTGTGGTGGGTTATGATTATTATCATTATTAGTTTTTACTTGCAGTGGTGCAGCACCCGTGGTGTCTGCCTACTTATGATAAGTACGTGATGTATAAAGGTATATAGAAGCTGTACATACTAATGTAATCCTGTGTTATCGGGTCAGCTTCCCGATACTGTAAGATTCGTGGCGCTAGGAAGGAGGGGCGGTCCGGGCGCCAAGCCAATTCAACGAAATGTCAATATGTGCATTTATACTGTTAACCGCTCCGTCCATTTAATCGATTCACGATCGTATCTGTATCGCGTGCATCGGTTCGTTCAATACTCTTCAATTAACCCTCTCCGTACCCCAATATAGAATCAAAATGCAAATAGCTACCGGCCTATACTGTCCCATTTACCTCAAACTCACTTAAAAATTTGTTTATTTATTCTGTGTTCATATTCTTAAGTTTCACTTCCGTGTGACGAGGTGAATTCTATAAGTACGGCTTGCCAAAAGCTATAGGTGAAGTAAAATTGTCGGAATTTGAGTGTTATCTATTTCAGTCGGCCCGTTTCTGTTTTTCTCATAACCTTGTCTCGTGTGTGCACGTGTGGTGTGGTTAGTGCCAGGTGTTCGAAAAATATTGTAATTGATTTTATTATAAGTTGAGTGCATTGATTGTTGTGTGTTTTAAGTGTTTTGGATTTATGAGATTCATTTTCTTGGTGAGAATTTTTTGAAGTTTTTTTTAACGCAAATTTTAATATTATCATTCGATTGAGCGCAGCCCTAAAGGGTCTGGCGTGATAGTTTCAGTTAATTTTACTATTCGTTGGAATATACTTATTGTTTTAAAATCTTGAGATTTAAATAGAATGTATATAATTTTTGTGATATTAGAAGGCGTGTTATTTAACTGATTTTTAAATTGGATTTTTTTGTTAATTTTTTTTATGATAGTAAGGGACGCGACGAGCAGGACGTTCAGCTGATGGTAATTGATACGCCCTGCCCATTACAATGCAATGCCGCTCAGGATTCTTGAAAAAAATTACAGTGGCACTACAATTGCGCTCGTCATCTTGAGATAAGATGTTAAGTCACATTTGCCCAGTAATTTTGCCTAGCTACGGCGTCCTTCAGACCGAAACACAATAACAGACATTACTGCTTCACGGTAGAAATAGGTGCCGTTGTGGTACCCGGCATTCTCTGTAATCCTGCTGCCTGATTTAACTCACTGATTATAGTAAAACTGATTTTTATATTTAAACCGCAGTTACCTTATCTGTCTAGATCAACGATTTCAGGGAAAATCCAATAGAAAATCACAGCTGTTGTAATGAAACAAGTTTGATCCCCTAGTATTTTATTTAAACGTGCATGTAAAACTCAAAGTAAATAACTACATGCCAGAGTCTAGTAGGGCTGTAACTAATTAACTTAAACTTCTAAACTACCTCTTCGTATGGTGAATTTTTAAATGTAAAAATCGAACAGCTCATGTACATATTCATTTTATAGGAAATTATATTTTCATATTGCCATTTTTTTCCTATAAAAAAGTATAGGTATTATATTTTGTAGTGCTGTTTGAGCTATGGTACTTGAATGCTTAATGCTTTCAGTAAACAGTTCATTTCAAAATCAAATGAACTTTATTCAATTAGGCCTAAAGTAAGCGCTTATGAATCGTCACTGCAGATATTTCTTTTAAATTACTGAATCTACCATATGTTTGTAAAAAGTTATATACAAGAACTCAACGGCGTCTCTTTTCAATCAAATAGAGTATTTTTTACAATGGCTGTAATATACATAATAAATTAGTTTATAACGTGGTTAATCCAATATATGAGTCGGGTTTAAATAATATAAATTATTTCATAAAGAATTAACTGTGTGAGTATAAATTATCGTATATTGGACGCATCAACCTTTAGAGCTTGAATTCATTAGTTATTATAATATTAAGCCCATGACATATTTCATATAACATTGGGTTATATTGACAGTGAAGCGTACGTGAATCTAGCACCTGTTAATTCAAACAACACTATTATTTATTGATAGTTTGCATAAACGTGAATAATTTGTTATTTTTTTAAAGTGATAACCCTCATTTTTGGGATTAATTACACAAATTAAATTTGAAAACAAATATTTATGAACGATGTGTGACTCGAATCCGTGACTTCTCGGGTTCCGTCCGAGCTCTCTTTCCAACTGAGCTAACCGTTCGAGTGACGTATCGTTATAAAATCTTGTATGCTTTGTTCAAGTTCTCAGGTTGTGGCTTCATCTACAGGATCTACTTTACAGTTGATCACCTGCTCAACCCTAATAATTGCATATTAAGAAATTGAATTGAGATGTCGCTCTATGAAATCTAAATAAATTGTTATTACTCTCAGGTTGTGACTGCATCTACAGGATCTACCCTCTCGTTCATAAATATTGGTTACAAATTTGATTCGTCCAGTCAATTTTGTTTTTATTTTTAATATCCCTATAATTTATATTATACATGCTGATTAAAATTAAAAAAAAAATCAAATTCAATTTACTAGTCAGATCATCTCTCGGGATGACCAAGATTAGGTAAATTGAGATTTTCGTGAATATCATTATCTAATCAGTTTTACATTGAGGCCATAATGTTGATATAAAAGATAAGAAATCTAATATATAAAATTCTTGTGTCGCTATGTTTGTTACCAAACTCCTCCGAAACGGCTGAACCGATGTGTATCAAATTTTGTGTGCACATCGAGTAGGTCTGGGAATCGGCTAACATCTCATTTTCGTATCCAATTTTTGTAAATGCATTTTTTTTTGTAATTCATTTACTCGTATATGGCAATACAACGTTTGCTGGGTTAGCTAGTATGTATCAAAAGGTTAGGGTTGGAAAACTACCCGTAAAGGCGGTAGGGGGTTAAATGGGGCCTTATAACGAGTCCATTCACAATATTTAAGAACCGTAGTAACGCTGTATGACATACACAAAAAAATAAAAAAAATATTATTTTCGCTGATGTGTGATTCTACTTTAAAGAGTAAACTTTGCAGAATGTACGTGCATTTCTACCTAATTCGCGGAACGAAATATTTTTTTAATATCTGACCTAACCTAACGAAACAATCTAAACGAACACTTACTTTTACATAATACAGAAATGTCTCTAAAGTGTGCTCCGCCTTGCTCAATACCTTGCGCACTATCGTCGGTGTTATTCATGCGAAAACCGATCCAACACGCTGTTCCATCTCGGCAACCGTTGGCCAATCGGAGAAATACACTCTGTCCTTCACATAACCGTTTTCCAACATCCAGTATTTGAGTATAATGAGATCCCTTGTATTGAGATAGCAAACATTTATGAATGAAAAATAGAAAAACTATTAAAGTAGACAATTATTAGGTAATATATACGATCTTTATATATATAATTCTTGTGTGCGTGTGTATGTCACTGAACTCCTCCTAGACGGCTGGACCGATTCTAATGAAACTTTCTGTGTGTATTCAGGTGGATTCGAGAATGGTTTAGATTCACAATTGAACTACCTCCTAAACGGCTGGACCGATTTTGATGACTTTTTTGTTTGTTTCAGTGAATTTGAGATTGGTTTAGATTCTCAATTCCGCCCATATAATATAATTCTCCTGCTCAAGTGTATGTAAGTGAACAGCCCCTAACGGCTGGACCGATTTTTCAAATTTAAAACATGTGTACAGGACAACGTCTGTTGGGTCCACTAGTTTTAATATAAAATTTGTGCTGCAGAAGGGGGCTATTCGTGCTATTTATAACCTAGGTCCTAAAGAATCATTAATTATAATAATTAATGAGATTTAAAAAAAAAATTACATCTTGACTTTTGCTTCTCAATATATATATTCTAGATAATGCAATGTATGTTCATAGGCACATAAGAGAATTTGCTAGAAACTGTCATAACCATAATGTTAACACTAGGAACAGACATATTTATAATGCCTACTACTCGGCTAAGTCGAGTTAGTAAGTCTTTTGTGAGGCGATGTATAATAATAGGCTTTTACAACAAGATCCTAGAAAATGTTCAAAACAAAAGTATTACGATATTCAAAATAATTGGTAAAAAACGTTTGTGTGGTAAAGGTTACTATAACGTAAATGACCACAGATTGGGAGTGGAGCGACCGCCCTCAGGCTATTAAATAATAAGTTAAAATTATACGATATTACTTTGTAAACTTATTACGGGTTTTTTTATGAAATAAAAAAACCCGCTGTGTTTGTTGCGCCCGTTCTTCTCAGGTCTGTTAGTCAGGTTCTTTTTGGTATATTTTGACTTTTAGTGATGTCACATCCTATTTGAATAAAAATATTTGAATTTGAATTTAAAAGTTGACTCTAAGCTCAATTTTTTTCGACTTTTTCACAGCTGTCATATACTTGTCAATTATCTATGATAACTTCAACCTAGTGATGTTATATTTTAGCCCCGCGAAGACACCCCTACGAGGCCGGCGGGTAGTCCAGCACTGCCTGTCAGCTCCGTCACAGTAATTCCAGCCGCAAAGAAGACCAAAAAGAAAGGAAAGACGAAGAAGATGAGAACCAACAGCAAAGTGGACTGCGCCGCTGTTGAGGGGGACGTCGACGAGTATGTATAGCTACTATCATATTACGACGAACCCTATAGCCCAGTAGTTAGTGACCCTACCAAGTCCCAGGCTCAAAGGTGTCGTAAGAGGTCAGTAGGGGTATTTACTAGTGGGAGGCTCCTTTGCACAGGACGCCAGATAATAGGTACCACAACGGCGCCTTTTTGTTCCGTGAAGGATTTATGTGTAAACATTATTGTGTTTCGGTCTGAAGGGTACCACCGTAGCTAGTGAAATATCTGGACAAATGAGACTTAACATCTTACGTCTCAAGGTGACCAGCGCAATTGTTGTGCCACTCAAGAATCCTGACAGGACGTGTCAATTACCATCAGCCGAACGTCCTGCCCGCCTCATCTCTTTTTGTCATAAAAAAGGCGGGAATAGCTTTTGATATTCCTCTAGTGTGGAAAGAAATGAGATCACATTAAAACACCCTTATGTTAAATTATCGTTAACTATTCAACCTTCTATATTACTCCGAAAAATCTCTCCGTATTCAGGCCAATAGTTCAACAATCGCTCGCAGAGTTATCTGATCTATTCCAAAGTGGTGGATATGAGTGATGCGCTATTTCTCATCGCATTCCGTTTACGTTGTGCGTCTTGTGTATGATTCACGGTATGACGTTTGCACTCGTCATACATGCGTCAACAGACACGTGCTGCGTATGCGCGTTTATTTTGGTGGTGCGCAATTGTATGCGGAACCGCATTAACCGAAATTAGACATGGATTAATGATCGATATGCCGGAAGCAAATACTTATAATATAATAGCGTATAGACGACCTGCGGGCATACCTTGAACTGTTATTGCAATTCAATTGAGGACCTAAACTGAACTGCTTTGCTATTTCATACCATGACGTCATTAGAGCTATCCGATTTAGGTTGACGTCATATCAAGTCGGAAATTGAATTGCAAACTGTTTTAGTCCGTTAATTCATTCGTATCATGAGATAATATTTCAACCTAAACTAGATAGCTTGTGTCAAAGTGAGCGATTCAAAAAAAGTTGCTACTTTCTTAGCGGAAAGAGAATCGTTTTGTTAATAACTTTTAAAAAATAACGAAAACATACATAAAACATACAGAAAAGGAAGATGGAATTGATGTTAGATGAGATGAGAATACTTTATTAGACTTTTTTGTAAAACAAAATATCGAAAATGGAAATACTAAATACTAGATGAGAGTAGCCCCTGGCTAATAACTCGTTTAAATCAATTTATTTTTACAAAAACATTATAATATATTTTAATTTTAGCAATTTTATAATATATTTGTAGTAATTTACGAAACGCAACGCACATGGGTCGAGAAGGATAGACAGACTTATGCAACGATATGTCTCAAAGTGACGAGTGCAATTGCGGTACCGGTCATAGATTTGGGTTCAATCAAGAATCACAAACGGCACTGCGTTATAATGGGCAGGCCGTATCATTTACCGTCATGAACGTCTTGCTCATCGCGTGCGTCAAAGGGCGGCAACCCTTGCAAGTGATCACTTAACTTGAGGTGACCCGTACGCTCGTTTGTTCCACACTTCTATAAAAAAAAATCGAGTATCCTTTAAAACAACGGGTGTAGTAGAAAATAATTTAAAAAAAATCTTCAAGAACGTCAAGTTAAGAAATCACCGTTCGCGTAACGCTTACGGGTTCATTCTGTTATATATGTACATATGTATGTTTTAACGCAGACATGACCTTACCGTCAGCACTTTAAGACGAAGGCGTCACCTATTTAATATGTCAAAGCAGTCAGTCTCCTTCCGAATCCTGAGCCACTCATACATTTCAATTGTATCATTATTTCTAGTTCATAAATACACTTCTTTTTTTAAATATTTATTTTAATATTCCGCGGAAACGCCTCTAGTGAAAAGTTGTAGTGATATACCAAAATAAGGTGAAAAAGTGAAAATAATATCTGTGTTGGTTGGTTTTAATAAGTGCTATACAAAAAATAGTATTAATCCTGAGTACTATACAAATTTTGGTGACCGCCTGAATCCGATGGTTGCGAACTGCTAGCAAGCTTCGACCTTTCTGTATCAGAAAGAAATAACTATCTACGTGGTTCTCTCCATCATCTTTGAATCTTTTTCTTTTCGTAAACGCCGAGTCCTCTGCTACCGAACGATTTACAATAAATTGTGCCAATTGTAACTCGATTTGAATTCGCCGTGAATATCGCAGTGGTCTTGTAATAAATATATAATAAACAAATGAAAGTGCAAGTTTAGAGGTCCGACACTACTTTATTCAAAGTTTATTGCATAAATATTATACTAAAGAGCGATATTGTCATCTACATTGTAATATAATTGTATCATTTTATGTTCCGAGACCAGTTTGTCGGGAAGCTTATCGCATCGAATTTATAAACAATCTGAATGGCCGTCTATCACACCGTAGTACATTTTAAATTTTATAAGTGAATATTTTATTTAATTAAACATGTAAGTTAATAAATCTCAAACTAAACATGAAAAAAATGAGTTACAAATTAGCATATTATTCAAATTCATTAGTCCTTTTGATGGGACACGGGATAAATTAAATTATTTTAATTTAAAATCTCTATTCCATCGTTTTGTACAAATTGTGTCATAATAAATATAAGATAGTTTTTAAGATCGGCCAATTAATAAAAAGATAATGTTTTGCTATGAAATAAAAGAAGCGGCATAAAAGTTTATTTTTTTAATAAGCCAACTCCTTGTTAATAAATTTTGATTGTTTCAACTTTCAACTCAATCTTTTCACATAATCCATTTTACCTATTAACTCCAATCTTGTAAAACTAGTCACTTGTCAAACTACACTTGTAACTCCAAGTGTGATAATAGTTATTTATGCAACTGTTGTGTAATAAGGGGTATTAAAACACGAATGTGGGTGATAATAGTATTACATGAGTGTTTCATACCTAATTATCAACAGTCGCATACAAGACTTTATCTACACCCACAATATGAATCCTCCATAAAAGATTCTGAAAGAGTTAGCTTACTGCTAACATTAAAAAAACCAGTCCTAGTAACCATTACATCATCCAAACGAGTGTTGTAATGAAATTCAGTACAACATTACATCATCCGTTTTCATTACAACATTCGTTTGGATGATGTAATGGTTATAAGAACATTGGGTGTTTTAATATTAGCAATAAGCTAACTGTTTTAGAATCTGTAATAGAGGATGTAAAGCATGGGTGTACATAAATAGACTCAAGTCGCTGACATTGAACACAAGATTATAAATGATGTTTGCTGCTTTTACAGTCCTTTAGGGAGCGCGGTAAAATTCACATTGAAGATTACTAAGAAAATAGGGATGTATTTTCTTTTCATAAATTTCAGACCGAAAAGCAGATCAGTGTCTCCGGACAGTCTGTCACACGACACGTGGCACATGGACACTGATATGCCAGACGTGGTGAAGATCGAGAGACCTCGTCCCGCCGCGTCGCCAACTCACACCTCCGTCACAAAGCTGACGAGTAAGCTCAACGGCACAGCTGTCACGCCGAAGATTGCGCCGTCGAAAGGTTTGTATTGAACACGAAAATAATCATTATCAGTCGGACTCCAACATTTTATTTATTTATTTAATCCACCAATGATAACAGTAATTTTAAAGTTAATGATAAATGCAGTATCTTTTCAAATAATTTATATATGGTATCATCAAGTGAAGTATACATTAAAAAAAACGAACTTACTACCGAAAAATTATCACAATGAAATAGTTCTAGGCTTTAGATAAATTATACATCTAGATAGTCTGTTGCTGATAGACATGCGACAAAAACAGGCCAGGAATATAAGTTTAGTGTGCGTCTCACACTCACGATTTGTATGACACTTTGTGTTAGTGTGCGTGAATTGCTCAAAATAGAGGTTTATTCTAAACTCAAATTTTTTGACGTCTCCACAGCTGTCATAGTCTATCTAGACGTATAAATCCTGTGAGTTTTTGCCGAGAACAGTTATTCGAAAAGGTCTGGTACGAGGAGGTATTTTTTTGCGGGAATATTTAGAGGAAACATTAAACTCAATCTGAACATAATGGGGTTCCATACCATCGAACAAAATTTAACAGTACTTTTGGGATCTTATACATTGGCAAAAATTAAAAACACATGGATAGAGCTACATAATCTTAATCAGAAATAAATAAATTCAAAAATAAAAATATATAATTCACCAAAATAAATCAATTTTCTATTTTATCATTTCGGAACACCTGTGAGTAATCAAGTAGCCGCGAGCTAGCGTAGGCAATGACGCCCACTTCTTCCAACACGCGCCGTAGCCGTCAGAACTCGTAGGTAAGTAGCGCTCACGTAAGGGTGATTAATTTTCTTTTTCTAAATATTTAATTTGTTTGTTTTAAAATTTTATATTTTAATTTTAAATTTATTTTTTTTCTGTTTACGGTCATGTAGCTCTTGTCCCGTGTGTTTATTTAATATCGCCTTGCAGCGCCACGCTGTATTAATTGTAATATAATCTCGTTTATTATTTGTTATATCAGCAGCACCATAAGGAAAAATGAAATGAAAAATGTTTATTTTGAAAGGTAAAAAAAAAAAACAAAGAAGACAAACAAAATCTGAAAGAATACTACCTATATGTTACAAAAATGGTCCCAACTCAGCATGTTTGCTGGTGTGAAAACCAACGCTGGTCTTCCGTTGGGCCATTTGGTGACGTCGCGCTAAATAGAATTTTAAATAAAACAAAAGTTATTTTAGCTAGTAAATTAACAAGTTATTTATTAAGTAAGAGCCGCACCACGCCACGGCGCGGGCGCCTCCCATGACCATCACCGCCTGTACCACTTGGATTCACTGCGCCCACGTGTTCAGTGAACACAATGCGGGATTTTTTTTTCCCATTTGTCCAGTGTGATCCCCAACTTCATAACCAGTACTGACACAGCGTGTAACACATTCTGCCCTCGGGTCCAGCGGGTCCTGGTCTCAGTCATTTATTCTTGTCTCAGTAGAGGCGCGGTCTGTCGAAGCTCAAGCACCCCTACTTTCTTACCTCTCTTTTCGAGTACTCCCATTCTATGTTCGAGGCCGCTCATTCTCTCGCCGCTGTGGACTCTTGAAACTCCTTACGGAATTCGCGTAGCCTAGCGTAATACCTTTAAATCTTTCTGGATGTTTTAGCCCTATCCGCTAGCCTATGGGCTATCATATAATTTAATAATAACTATTCAAATGTGACTGGACCTACGTACAGAGATAATCTTCGGCTTTATAATGTTAGATATATACACACCTATTAAATACTATATTGTATATTTTTTTTAAAATCAAAATTTTACAGAACAGCTCCGACAGTAATGTTGCATAGAAACATGTTGTACAAATTGTAAAATAAATAATAATATAGTAAGTAAAATAACTAATGAGGGCACATAATAAATAGCCTAAATGACACAATTTGATACAAAATAAGCCATTACGGCACATTAGAATGCCAAGATCAACTTATAAACTATCACAGGGATTAATAACGTCTCAGTTATGTCAATGTTTAGAGTTTATAACGACGACATGACGTGCTCGTAAAGTTGAGCAGGCGTCACGCGATTTGGCATTCAACATTAAAATGTGATTCAGCGGGGATTGTCACTATTTATACTGTGTATCAAACACGCGGTGCCAGCGGTAAATGATTGCCGATTGGTATATGTGTCGGCCATTTAGGTTGCGGGTTAATCCCGGTGTGGAGCATTATATCATGTTCACATATGTCTACGACTAGGTCACTGAGTTGTTAAACGAATATATCCCATGTATGGTCCGGTTCTAGTATAGAACCGGATACCTGTATATATATATATATCTGTATATATATAATTCATCGATGCGCTTTTGACGAGCGCGCTTGCCAAGTGGTATACCTGTTGGTCTATTGAAATTGCAGGTTAATCCCGGAGGGGAGCATTAAATTATGTTCACATTTGTCTACGACTAGGTCACTGAGTTGTTAAACGAATATATCCCCTATATGGTATAGGTATCCGGCTCTATAAATCATCGATGCGCTTTTGACGAGCCCGCATGCCGAGTGGTATACGTGTCGGTCTATTGAAATTGCAGGTTAATCCCGGAGGGGAGCATTATATTATGTTCACATTTGTCTACGAATGGGTCACTGAGTTGTTAAACGAATACATCCCATATATGGTATAGGTATTTGGCTCTATAAATCATTGATGCCCTTTTGTCGAACCCGCATGCCGAGTGGTATACGTGTCGGCCGATTGAAGTTGCGTGTTAATCCCCGAGGGGAATATTATTATGTTGACATGTCTACCACTGTTAAGAGTCCTGTAACTTTGCTGTTAACTGTCCAAAGCGCACCGTTGATTTATGGCATCATGCTTCATTTAATTCCATCTTAAACAAAATATTAAAGGAATCGTCTCTCATACAATTATTCAATCAGAAATATTTGAAAATTACTGTTGAATAAAAATAAGTACTACGTGTAGCCTTCCGGTGAACCTTTTGTTCTTAAATTAGAATTTTTTATGTGATTATTTTTGTTTGTAGCCTCAGAAATAATAATTTCTTAACTAACATATTTAAGATAGATATCTTGATATTTTAACAGTTTTGAATTTTAAAATAGACTAGCCTATTGAACACTCAATTTAAAAAAAAGTGTTTTATTTAAAAGTTAGACTTTTTTTTATGAAAATACGGGACGATAGCTGATGGTAACTGTTACGCCCTTCCCATTACAGTGCAGTGCCGCTCAGGATTCTTGAAAAACCCAAAAACCTGAGCGGCACTACAAATGCGCTCGTCACCTTGAGACATAAGATGTTAAGTCTCATTTGCCCAGTCTCATTTCACTAGCTACGATGCCTTTCAGACTGAAACAGTAATGTTTACACATTACTGCTTCACAGCAGAAATAGGCGCCCTTGTGGTACCCATAATCTAGCCGGCTTCCTGTGCAAAGGAGCCTCCCACTGGTAAACTAGACTTATTGAAACCTCTATTTGATACATTTGAATGCACAACTAGCCGTATTGTTATCGGGGCATGATGCGTGTGAAGAGATCGCTCACGACCCGAGTAACACCGCGCTATTTTTAGCCCGCTATTATCTTTCGCTATTTATAACCTGAAACAGTTAATAGTGCATGCTGTGGAATGTTTGGCGGGGTTTTCTCGTCGCTTATACAACGCTCATCCACAACTTGTAGTCAATTATGAGTATGTTACTTTTTACGTCATCGTTTAGTTATACAAAATACCCGGATGAAATTTGGAATAGAAATAAAAGCAATTGTGTGGTTTTATGAAACCACGATTGCAAGTAAGACTTTTTTTTCACATTATACAATATCAGCGTAATAATCTAATGAAAAAATTACAAATTAATGTATGTTATGATTTACTTACTGGATGTCGCAGTGTTGGTTCCTCCACAAGATGGACCGACGATCTGGTCAATATCACCGGAATATGTTGGATGAGGGCAGCGCAGGACCGATCATCGTGGAAATCTTTGATGATGATGATGCTTTACTTATTCATAAAATAAAAATATAGCTTAAAAAACTTTATTTATTATTAGGTGTGGAGTTTGAACCCTCGCTCCCTCTCGGGAAACAGAGCAATGTCTTGTGTGCTAACTTTATAACAGCGTACTAAAAGGTGGTCTCATGCAGTTGCCACATGGCAACGTGAGCAGACAGGAAATTAAATCTGGCGCCTAACTGTCTTATTAATAAACGCAATGAAAAGTTACTCCAAGTTCAAAATTACTTCTCCCTGTCATGCAATGCTCTAGGGATAAAAACAAGATAAAGAAAAATTAAATTTGGAATGACTTAACTTCGCGTTTATTAATAACACATTTACGGCGTTACAAATAAACTTAATACATTGATAATTCTGAAGTTTTCCGAATGACAAGCTGCCTTGCAAATAAAAGCGGGAAACGTTAAACGTCCCAACAAACCATTCGTAAGCAGAATGTCTATTTGTAAACATTTTACATATTCTTGGATGATGCTTAGTTATAACTTTATGCCAATTTTATTTGTAAGGCCGTTAGACTTTAGAGTTTTTTTTTTTATAAAAGAGGGTCGAGACGAGCAGGACGTTCAGCTGATGGTAATTGATATGCCCTATCCTGAGCGGCAGTTCACTGTCATTACAATTCTTCTTGATTCTTGAAATACCAAAAAATTTTGAGCGGCACAACAATTGCGTTCGTCACCTTGATACATAAGATGCCAAGTGTCATTTTATCAAGTGATCACAATTTAAAGCAGTATTTGAAATAAATGATTCAACTTCAACCTTACTCCGCGGCTGGCTGTAGGGCGACATGCGATATATGGACGAAAAAAATTGAGGCGATGTGTTAAAGTTTCACTTTAAAACCTTGATAGCGAATTTTAAAATGGCTGCCAAGCAAATAAAAAAATATTTCATCTTAGAACAGCATTTATAAAGTACCTACATGATGTTATTTTAGTGTATCTATGAGAGGTAGTTATTAAAATAATAAAATAAAATACTTTCGAATTTGAAATTGGATAAGATAACTATAACTATTTGTTAAATTTTGTACAACAATATTTTTTTTAACCAATTTATGCGAAATTTAAACTGAACTAAGATAATTTATACGTCTAGAATCTAGATAGACCTTTTAGCTGTTAGGCAACACACTACAACATTCCCGGTTTATTACGTTAGTGTGCATGCCAGCTACGTCGATATGTCAGTCACTTTGTTTTGCGTGCATTGCTGAAAACAGAGGCTAACAGTTCACCGCCAATTTTTCGACGTGATCACAGTTGTCCGTATACTGTAAAGTATGTAAAACAATGTTGTTTAAGGCCATGTACAGACTGACTTAATCCTCATTTCGAATGTCGTCTTTCAGAGAAAACGAACAAAGATCAATTGTTTATTGCTGCGCTGCACACAACCAATCCTTTCAAAACCCTGCCGTCACGGAAAGGTTACATATTAGTGTTTTAACACTAGTCGTAGTTTTTGTGACGTAATTATTTAGTTACATTATAGAGGATTCTTTTGTAGTAGACAGGTCTTGATAGTATTGGTTATTTTGTGTTGTAGACAGATAATAACATCTCCAATTGGAGATACAACAGGATAGAAAAAAAAACGACTTCAAAAACAGAAAAGTATCAAATAACTAAAAACTTAATTTAATACACCTTTGTCTTTAATATTAATAAAACGCTATTATTTATATGTGCTACCTATTGATAGGTTTTAAGTTGGTGCCAAGCCCTAAACAAAATAAAACTTAATATTATAAACACTTACTTTCTGTAATTATTATGATTCTCTGGCTACGTGTGTCTGTCCGCTTGTGTTGTTTTGTTCTAGACGAAGCTATCCCGCTCAAAGTCACGCGTGGCGAGTGTAGGTATTAAATTTAGCTTGGCACCGACTTCAAAGCTGTCAATATGTAGCACATACAAATAATAGTATTTTATTAATATTAAAGGTAAAGGTGTATTAAATTAAATTTTTAGTTATTTGATACTTTTCAGTTTTTTAAACGTAGTTTTTATTATTATTTACTTTTTAGTGTCAGTTAATAATTATAATATATTATCAACCTGAATGAAAACTCCTAAAATAGCCGTACACAAAAAACAACTATATAATCTAGGTAAACAAAAATGTTCATGAAATGAAAACTTCTGGGCCACCTATGTAAAATTTTTATGGGACCAAATGGCATCTATTTTAGTACTTTGTACATTCACATTTGTACATTTAGTACTTTGTAAATAGAAGATAGTACTTTGTACATTCTCCGCGCCTTTGGGTCTCGGTCGGTCGGCCAAATGTCTCGACACCAAATGGCAAAAAGATAAAAGACTTAATGAGACCAACATATACATCGTATCGTTATAATGGCCTATATAAACACACGGGTACAGCTATCTAACCTTAATCGAAAAATAATAATTGTAAAATATAAAGTATATAATCAAATTCAAATTTGCAAACAAAGAAATTATTTAATAATAATGAAATAATTTTTTATCACCCTTACACCTAAAACCACACGAAGTAGGTATCAGTGACTACGCAAGCGCGCGGCTACTAGATTTCTTACAGATTGCTCCAAAATGATATTATGCTAAATTGTTTAAGGGTGAATTATTAATTTTATTTTAAAGATTATGGTCAAGTAGTTTTGTTTGTTTATTTAATGTCCCAATTGTTGCGCCACTTTGTATATGCTTAAATAAATAAATTCTGACAAAGTTAAATCTATTTTCATTACACAGAATCATTGGTGCTATTACCTGAAACAGTGGGCAACTGCCTCCGAGCGTCTCTATTCCCCCGAGTGCCTCCATACCTGAAGTTCATCAGCCACGACGACAGCACACCGCTGAAAGTGCCCGCGCCGATACAGAAGCACCTCAAGTGGAAGCTCACCACAATCACGCCGATCGTCGTCAAGAAGACGCTGGTAAACTCCGGTTTTAAGCTGGTGAAGAGCGAGTGTGAAACGTCCGAGTGTCCTCAAGAAGGTATGTAATAATAATAAAAATAATAAATAATTCTTAGATCATTTATACGTAGATTGACTGTGACAGAATCTGGAATATCGCCAGAAAAGATGGCCACAACCTCGAACAACTGATGGTTACTGGGAAGGTAGACGGACGAGGCCTCAGAGGTCGCAGCCCTATAAGATGGTCTGACCAAATCCGTAATCTCTGGATACCGGACTTCATGACGCACTGCGCGTAGCCAAAGACAGACACAGATGGCGAACTATTGCCGAAAAGCTGAATCCTCAGAGAAATCACGACCTTCAGCAATGAGGAATACGACGTGACGAGGAGGAGACTGTGACAGCTGTGAAAACGTAGAAAAAAGTTGACTGTTAACATCTATTTTGAGCGATGTACGCACACTAACACAAACTATCATACAAATCGCGAGTGTAAGACGTAGCTTATCACGCAAACTGAAGTAATAAACCTGGCCTGTTTTCATAGGTTGTCTAGCAGCAAGAGGCTATATATAAACGTAGAAATCATCTAAGAAATAATTTATTTCTTTCAAAAAACTAATTATTATAATTGAATTAAACAAATAAATACTATGAACAATGCTGAGTACACTAAAATTACGGTTCCATGTGTGTTTAAAAAAAATACAATTTTCAGACACGAACTTTATATTTTGATTTTCATATTTGAACTCTGCACCCCGTGCGTTTTTATTGTACTCATCTCAAGCTAAGTCGGCAGATGCAACTCTCTTTGTGATTCCTCTGGTGTTTCAAGAGAATGTGGGCGGTGGTGATCCATAAAAAAATGCTGAGGTGGTATGGCGAACATTGAGAGAGAAGCGTAAAATTAAAGAAATAAGCAATTATATAGACATCAATCTTGGATCATTTATCCGTCTAGGAAGACTATAACAGACGTCGAAAAAAAAAGGTTTTAATACGTTTTTGCACATTCTTTACAGAAACAGTCGACTGGATAGGCATATGGGGTAAACACATGAAGTCGCTGATGTTCAGAGCCATCAAGGACGGACAGAAGATGAACCACTTCCCCGGCACCTTCCAAATCGGCAGAAAGGACCGACTGTGGCGGAACCTCCAGAAGCTGGCGAACAAATACGGGACGGACGAGTTCGGGATAATGCCGACCACGTACGTTCTGCCAAACGACATGAAGCTGCTTAAACACGACTGGGAGAAGTATGCTGCGAACAATGAGAAGTGGATCATTAAACCTGTAAGTTGAATAATATATTTTTTTATATGACAATAAGGGACGAGACTTGCAGGACGAGCTGATGGTAATGTATACGCCATACCCATTACAATGCAGTGCCGCTCAGGAGTCTTGAAAAACCAAAAAAATCAAAGCGGCACTTTAACTGCGCTCGTCACCTTGATATATAAGATGTTCAGTCTCATTTGCCCAGTCATTTCACTACCTATGGCGCCCTACAGACCGAAATACAGTAATGCTTACACATTTATGCTTCACGGTAGAAATAGGCGCCGTTGTGGTACCCATAATCTAGTCGGCATTCTGTCCAAAGGTAAAATCCTCCCACTGGTAAAGTCAGTTATGGCTGTGTAGTCAATGTAAGCCAATCTGTGTAACAATCGTAAAATAAAATAAATTATACATCTAAATCATAACTTGGTATACTAGCGTAACAGACAAAGACTCTCCCCATTACGGCGAGACTAAATTTAAAATGTTCATGTGTGCTAGTTTTACAGATGTGTTAGTGACTTAGTGAAGTGTGTAGTATTTTGCTTTTAATCAATCCCTATGACAAATATTGATAAACGGCGTAATATTCACGTATACAATATTTTATTTTATAACACATTATTTTTAAATTAATTGTAACCTTTAGAAAATAAAAAAGAGTGTTTACTGTGTATGTATAAAATGTAATACAAAATATTTTAGTGAATATGTTCTACGAAAATCAGCAACACGAAAGCAGTTTGGAAGAATCAGTATTTAACTGTGAAATGTTAGAAACATTTGGCTTGCTGTTGATAACAATATAATCTAACACAGAACACAACATCATTATATTTTTTAATTAACATCTGTTAAAACATATTACAATTACGATAAAAACACTAAAATTTGATCTTTTTTACACTAAATTGATGTACTGGCAGAGACTAATGGACACTAAATTGTTTCAAAACGGTTTCACGGTCCTTCTATTCCGTCTCTTTCTCACACCTTGGTTTTTATGTAAGGATAGTTATCTCCCTCTCACACAGGGTTTGTCTATTACGCTAGTATAGTAAGTTTATGGTCTAGATAGAGCCCCTTGCGACATAAGATGTTAAGTCTCATTTGCCCAGTACTTTCATTAGCTACGGCGCCCTTCAGACCGAAATACAATAATACTAACACATTACTGTTTCACGGCAGAAGGGCCCTTGTGGTACCCATAATCTAGCTGGAATCCTGTGAAAGGAGCCTGCCAGTTTAAAGAAGAGTGACAGTAGATGATATTTCTTAACAGCCTGCATCAGCCCGAGGTACCGGCATCAAGGTGGTCTCGCGCTGGGTTCAGATCCCCAAGAAGCGGCCCGTGGTGGTGCAGCGCTACGTCAGCAAACCTTACCTCATCAACGGTAGCAAGTTCGACCTGCGGCTGTACGTGTTGCTAACATCCATCCACCCGCTCCGAATATACCTATACAAAGACGGACTGGCCAGATTTGCGTCAGGTTGGTTTCCAAATGCTTCCATCCACAAAAAAGGAAATATTCATATTTATAAGATAGAGGACAAACGAGCGTACGAGTCTCACCAGGTGATAGTGATCATCGCCGCACACACCCTCTTGCATCACCAGAGGAATCACAAAACCGTAGCCTTATAAAAGTGTCGGATCGTCCTGGAAACACCGCACAAGGAAGCTCATTCTGCAGCTTTGTATAACGTGGAAGAAAATTCCGTGAAAATGGCACTGTGGAGGAACGCCAAATGGTGGGGATGATATCCTAATTTGTGACGTGTCCTGCGAAGGTGGAATTTGGCGGCAGAATCAGATTAAACACCTCTTCGGAATACTCTCGTTTACATCAATTTATAAATATGAAAAGATATTAATCTCAAAAAAGGTAACTCGAGTATTTAAAATGATTGTTATTTTGGCGCCCTTGATAATCTGGGACAATGACGTCATATTTCATTTCACAAAGATACGAGCGGAGAGGATTGATTTAATATTCAAATTTGTCGCTATTATTTTACTAAAAATTTGCTCTTACCCATTGTGTCACAATTCATTTATTCGAATTTCACAGAGATAAATGCAGTTTAAAAAAATATCTTTTGCTCAGAATAATATTACAATCAAAAATATTGAAAATATAATATACGCTTTTTCATTGAATGATAGTACTTATGAATGTATTGTAATTTTCAGTGAAATACAATGACGAGGTGGCTTCACTGAACGATAGATACATGCATTTAACAAATTACTCAATAAATAGATTGTCCAAGAACTATACACCGAATGAAGATTTCGCAGCTTGCGAGGGACACAAGTGGTACGTTTATTTATTAAATACTTTCGATTACTAATTTATGAAAAGAATTGAAAGATTTTAGAATGATACAATTTCCATTTTAGTGTATAAATATAAGATTACTCCTATAGCTTTGATTAATGTAATATATAAGAATATTACAAAGAGGAAAGATTTGAGTGTTTGTTTGCATTGAATAGGTTCCGAAAATATTGAACGGATTTGAAAAATTCTTTCACTGTTGGGAGGCTACACTATTCCCGGGTGACAGGCTTTATTATGCAGTCAATAAATTAGGGATACTTACTAAAACTCTAATAATGTAACCCAAGGTGTAAAAAAATATTCTTTACATCGCGCTGCGAAAATTATTGTTGATAGAATATAATAATGTACTTCGACTTATATTCGTTATATAATTTAACTCAAATGTCGCTAAAACGTGCTCAGTCCTGTGTGTACGCGGACGAATCGCGGGGAATCAGTTAGTTACCAATTAAAGTACTGAAATGGGAATTAAAATGCAATCTCTTTGTAAATTTTTGGTACAATAACCTGAAAGTCAGTTTCAAACAAATTAAATTTGTAACCAATGCTATTAACGATGCGACGGTTTTCTGTCTGTTTTTGCCAAGCGATGTAGTTCTGCTTTTGCTTTACCTTTAAGTATTATACTAACCACTCTTTGGCTCACGGATGTTTCCCAGACTAATGGGAAATGGGGCGGAAAATGCAATCTACACAGACTTTGCTAGTGCGTTCGACAAAGTTGGTCACAACATCCTCATCAAAAAACTATTCCACATTGGAATAACTGGTTCACTTCTCCGCTTGTTTCAGTCTAACCTAACAAAAATACTTCAGATTGTGTCAGTGAATGGTTACAATTACTTTGCTATGTCTGGCGTCTCAAGGCTCTCACCTCGGTCCTATATTATTTTTAATTGTTATCAACGATAATGCCTCTGAAAAAAATTACTCAAAATGTTTGTTACTTGCCCATGATTTGGAAATTTATAAGATATCGTCAGACGATATAATTCAATAGCAGGTCTGATCTGTGCAGAATTTAACAGTGGTGCACGAATAATAAGATGAAACTTAATAATCAAAAGTGCTATCATGTTAGGTTCTCAAAGAAAAGGAAACCAATTCCATCGTATTATGATCTCAGTAATACAACATTGCTTAGACTTAGTGAAATAAAAGAGCTCGGGATTATATTAGATGGAGAACTTCGCTTTACATCTCACGTTGATCATTTTGTGACTAAATCTGCACAATGCTTGGTTTTATTAAATGAAATTAAAAAGACTCTAATCTCTTATCCACATAAAATAATATCATCAATGCTTTAATCCCTTTTATAGTATACATTCGCAGCGCATTCACCAGACTCTTGGCCTTCTTAGCACGTGGAATTAGCCACAGACGCCTTTCTTTCTTTTAGATGAAATCCCTAAACACGCGTCGTAAAATGTTTGATATCTTATTTATATCCAAAATACTTAACAATTGTAACAAGAATACGGAGCTCCTCCATAAAATAACTCTGTAATAAATTCGAGTTATCAACGTAAATGTATTCATAATAAATTTAGCAGACCTCTTATAAAATCTTTAGGACTGGACTCCCCAATAATCAGAGCTGTTGAACAATATAACATGCTGTGTAGATAGATATATTCAATGACTCTCTTGGCTCACTTAAAAATGAAATACTAACATATATACATGTAGACCTGGTAATTTAAATTAATTTCATTAAAATAATTCACATTTACATTGTACTTAGTTATAAAACACTTACTTTAATATATTATTAGTTAATGCTGTGCAAATATCTTATATGTATATTAGAATTGTAAATAATGTTAAGTTTATATTTGTAAATGTATTCTGTTGAAGTGACAAATACATAAATATATCACGTAATTGATTTGCAGACTCTGATAACAGTAATATACTTTTTAAATATACTTCTTAGTGTGATTTTTTTCAGGACATTGCAAACCTTATTTCAATACCTTAAGACTGATAGAGGTGTGGACACAGATGCGTTGTGGGACTCCATCAGAGATCTGGTGATAAAGACCATCATATCTGGCGAGGCAAGCATCAGCTCGCTGACCAAAGCTAACATCACCTCTAGGTACAACTGTTACGAGTTGTTCGGGATAGACGTGCTGCTAGATGAGGATCTGAAGCCTTGGTTATTGGAGGTAAGTGTTGGAATATATTAATTTCTACTCCTCTACTTTTTTTTAAATGAAAATAAGGGACAAGACGAGCAGGACGTTCAGCTGATGGTAATTTATAGTCCCTGCCCATTACAATACAGTGCCGCTCAGGATTCTTGAAAAACGTGAAAATCCTGTGCAAAGGAGCCTCCCACTGGTAAATTTTATCTGTCTTTTATACAACCATGATCACTAATATAATAATAATAATAATATTGAAACACTTTTTACATAAATTATCTTGCCCCAGAGAGACGCGAGGCAATGATATGTTTAATACAATATACTTACTTAAACTTCACGTCATATTCGTCACATGTTTGTATCAACCGGGATTCGAACTCGGAACCTCTAACTCAGTAGGCAGGGTCACTAACCACTGGGCAAAAGGGGTCGTCGTAATATATAAGTATATACTTTATTGATTCTTTGAAAAAGTCTATACTCTATAGCCTAAAAAAACATTGTTTATCGTAATTTAATGTCGCCCAAACACAGTTTTTCAAGCCACAGACAAATCAGTCAATGTTAAGTATGTTAGGTTTTAGGTAATTTTAGGTATTAGGTAGTACATACATAATATTTCCATGTTTAAATCATCAGACTAGACATTTTAATTTGAACTTACTGTTTGGTATATTTTGTAATTTTCACATTTCCCACGTTGACTGCACACACTTGCTCGTAAATGAGCCTTATTACATCATTCTTAGGGCCATAAACCGGACTTTAACACACACATGCATAATATAATATACATAATAATGCTACACACTAGTGCATAATACAAAGAATTATCCCTACAAAGTTAGTACTTACCTAACTGCTAATTATATAAGAGTAAACAGAGTATTTTCAATTTTAGTGGTTAATACAGTTTTTTCTAACAACAAAGAGGTTTTATGCCTCTGAAAAAAACATGTCCCTCATTTAGACGAAAAAGCATTATTATCAAATTATTTATAAATCACAATAATTTGCATGCATTTTATCACTAAAATTATAATTTTGAAGTAGGCTGTATATGTAATCAATCACCTTACATTTGGCTTATGCAAAAAAAAAACTTGTGCGTCATTTCCCACAGTAAAACATTTCCCACAACAACATAATTGTAAAAATGTCAAGATTTATGTACAAAACGTGAAGAATTGGTATCACAAACTGAGAAATTGCAATGAAAAACGATTTAATATTATTTTATGTATTAGATGGAATATGTTGATTTGAAGCCGGTATTTATATTCCAGGTGAATATATCTCCGAGTCTGCACAGCGCGTCGCCGCTGGACATCCACGTGAAGGGTCCGCTGGTGAGCACCGTACTGAACATCGCGCAGTTCCAGGTGCCGCTGCGCACCAACCTGGAGATGCTGAATAAGGATAAGCCGAACAAAATGGTAACGCTACTAACAATTTGTTATTTTAAAGTGATAACCCTCACTTCTGGGATTCATTATACAAATTAAATTTGTAACCAAAATTTATGAACGACGCGGCACTCAAATCCGCGACCTCTCGGGTTCCGTCCGAGCGTTCTTTCCAACTGAGCCAACCGTTCGAGTACGCATTGTTCATTGTTCTACTCTCAGGTTGTGGCTTAGATTTGGATGAGCGACTTCAAGTCAATTTCCTAATTAAGTGGATCCTGTAGATGGAGCCGCAGCGAATAATTTATTATTAATAGATATTGGCTGATTGAAGCAGAATTATTTTTATATTATTTAAATTTAATAACTCTGTATTAGCGCGTGCTTAGGATAACATACTTCATATAATATTAAAAAATGAAAATTGGTTATGGCGAAACAATAAACAGACATACCTGAGGAGGTTCCGGGGACAGCTGGTTTGCTAGTGGCTCCCGCTAATCCTTTAGGAACTGCCTAGCGTAGGTGCTTAAAGATTGATGTGTCTGCTTGGCGAAATGATGTAATATGCGATGCGAATATGACTGTGCCCAGTGATTGGTTGATTCAACGTTAACTGGCCCGAGAGTTACAATTGGCATTAGATCAGCCAGTCAGATACTAATGCGTCTGTTATCTATAGATATCTTCCAATTTCCTACAGAACACTATCTGCACTATAGTTTGCCGTAACAGAAAATTACGATAAAAAATAATAGACAATTGCGGCGCAAACAATCTCCCAAGTGTTAACCCTGATGGTTATAATCGGCCTCTGCCCCCACCGCACTGTCCATTCCCACTTGTGTCTCTTCTTGAGATTGAAGATGTTCTTATTATAAATTTTTACTAATTAATATTAATTCTTTGTTTTTTATAGGCCGGTCTTCCGTACGACAGCAGATTGTATACGGTGTATTTGTCGAAGGAGGAGAGAGATAAACATATTATATACACCAATATGGAAGAGCGAGATATGGTAATTTATATTTTATATCACTTTAATTAGACATGTTAATATACCATATGGATTTCACTTATATGCAATAAATGAAAATACAAGGAGTACTAGTCGTGGGCTACTAATACTAATACTCAGCGGGCTTATTTTTTTTTCGCTTTTTTGTCGCTCCATTCCCAATCTCTGGTATCATTAAGAAAGTCATTTATGTTCTTAATTATAGTAAGTTTTGCCACACAAAAGTTTTTTAAAAATTCTTCTTAATTTCTTAATACATTTTTTTTAACATTTTCTGAGATCTTGTTATAAAAGCATATACAACGCCCCACAAAAGGGTTACTAACTCGACTTACCCGAGTAGTAGGCATTGTAAGTTAATGTTTGTTTCTGGTGTTAACATTATGGCTATGACAGCAGGGGCGTGCATTGGATTTCTAGCAAGGTAGGCACTGTAGATCTAACTAGTCGTAGTTGCGCTTTAGTCCGACAGTACGATATAAGTTGTATGGAACGTTGCTTGTTTCGTATATGCAAACTGTAGACTGCCTACCGTAGGTAGTAAGTTAACTTTAGCACTAGTGCTATATTAATTTACGTTCATAACGAGGCAGGCACTACCTAATTGCCTATAAGATATGCACGCCCCTGTATGACAGTATCTACCAAATTCACTTATGTGCCTATCTACATACATACACTATCAAGAATTTAGTGAGAAACAACAGAAATATGTTGATTTCTTTTAAATTTTACTCTCAATGATTCTTTACGACACAGGTTATAAATAGATAGTATTGATATCAGCAGTATTGCTCATATCAATATACCATTGGACTAGTTGCGCCGTATCTTCGCCGGTTAATTGTCTAATTTTACCGCTTTTAAATGCCGTATAAACATTTGCATTTTCAACAGTACTTTGAAACGTTAATATCTCATGTGGAATCATACATCATACAGTACCTGCGTGACATCCTGTCGACCCTGACACCGGACGACGTGCGCCACCTACTGCAAGCCGAGGACGAGATGACGCAGACTCGCGACATGGAGCGGGTATTCCCCACACGCGACTCGCACAAGTACCTCACCTTCCTGTCCGGCCCGCGCTACTACAACCGCCTGTTCGACGCCTGGGAGACCAGATACGCAGACAACAGACAAGCCGGTAACTTACAACTACCCTCCATTTTACAAATTTTTCTATTTCAGTATTCATTAATTGAAATCATTGAAGTATGTGGAGTATTAAGCGTATCGTCAAAGTAATGGTGTTAAAAAGAGAACTATAATATGGAAATTAAGAGTCCTACTAAAAGAGAGTAAAGTCCCTAAAGTGCATGGGTTTGCATGAAGACAGAAGAAACGGCCACAAACCTCATCCTGGACTACCTTCTCAAGAATGGTATCTTGATACACTTATGCCGATGTTTTGATACCTTTTTCACTTGTGACGATGTTGTTTTTTTTTGAGCATATTTATGGTCATTTTATTTGTTAAAATGTTGCTCATGTGTAAAAAAGTTCTCATCCGTAAACAATTTTTACTGTGACCTCCCTTTGCGTACCGCTTCAGTAGTTGTTTCGATTTTACCACCCATTTTTAAAAAAATATCAGTTTAGAAATCTCCAGTACGTCTCTTATAGGCTGCAAGTCCAAAGTGATCTTGTAAAATACTCGACAGGGTTCTAGGTCTATCTCCCGAAAAAAAAATCTTTTGCTTTCGGATAGCATTCCTTCGAATTATTTCACTTACTGTTTCGACCACCTTTTTCGTATACGACCAGATCATTTTCTGTCACAAACAGAGGAGGTCTCATTGTACCATATTATAGACACGTACACAAACATTTTAGTAGTACCAAACGTGTTTTAAAAATTACATTTAGCTCCATACATACTTTGTGTAATGCAATCACAGCGATTCGCAAATATTGCAAAATATTGTACAGTGTATTGGCGCCAAAATGAGAAAACTCAATGAACAATCATATAAAAATAAGTGATTCCAAATTCAAATGTAATATTTTGTTTATTTTTAATTGAAACAGTATTTATGGCCAGACTAAGTATAAGTACAATAACTTCAAATCGATAAACGCACTGACAGTTACATAACATCTATTATACTTTCGAAATTGTGTTTGGAAAGCATTAATTTGAAAGAATTTAAGTTTTCAGAACGCTTTATATAGAGTGGTAAACTATTCCACAACTTTACTGCAGTTACAGCAAAAGAGTATGAGGATGAGATTTTAAAATCTAATGTAGTGGTACAGACGGTAATACAACACCTCCATTGTTAAATGTTGTGGTTCAGTCGGTAATATAATGTTCCCATTTGTGAATGTTGTGGTTCAGCTGGTAATATAACGCTCCCATTGGTGAATTTTGTGGTTCATCTGGTAATATAACGCTCCCATTTGTGAATGTTGTGGTTCAGCCGGTAATATAACGCTCCCATTTGTGAATGTTGTGGTACAGCCGGTAATATAACGCTCCCATTTGTGAATGTTGTGGTTCAGCCGGTAATATAACGCTCCCATTTGTGAATGTTGTGGTTCAGCCGGTAATATAACGCTCCCATTGGTGAATATTGTGGTTCAGCCGGTAATATGACGCTCCCATTTGTGAATGTTGTGGTTCAGCCGGTAATATAACGCTCCCATTTGTGAATGTTGTGGTTCAGCCGGTAATATAACGCTCCCATTTGTGAATGTTGTGGTTCAGCCGGTAATATAACGCTCCCATTTGTGAATGTTGTGGTTCAGCCGGTAATATAACGCTCCTATTGGTAAATGTTGTGGTTCAGCTGGTAATATAATTACACTCCCATTCGTAAATGTTCCAGGTATCGAGCTGCTCCGGAACCTGTGCGACATTGGATATCATCTCGAGGTGCCGCCCGTTCCACTAAAGGTAACGCCACACCACTCTCGATCCGCACTCGTATTCACACTCACAGCATTACTCGCACTCGCAGCGCTCCGGTGTGTGCACGCCTTAGCTTTACATTTCCTTCGGTGATGCCCGCTACCTGTATGTTACCTTTATTTTAATAATAATTATTATTTATTTCTCTTACATAAAATACTTATTATTATTATAATTATAAGACAAATAAAATCTATGAACAGAGTAAGGAACGCAAAAGTTTTAGCATCTGGAGCTGAACTAGAAGTAACCTATTATTATTTAAATTTTCAAACCTTTGATCAATATATTGTGTAATATAGATGATTCGGCTGTCAATAATATTTTTAAATACCGAATTACAACTTTAATTTGGTATTTCTGCTAGAGAGTTCAGTATCAAAGTAGTTTATTTTATTCAATAATGGCGAAAAATTACAACTTCAGGAAGAAATTGTCTCTTTATATTTTTCAGTGCTTTATATAGCACTCGAAAAAATTTCCATTTGAAATTTGAATGATTTTTTAAGTACAAACTGCTTTAGGCGCGTTGGACATTCTCTGAGATGGGAAAAACTATTTACCTCGCGACACTTACCGTTACCGACACCTCTGTATAAAAATATATACATATTATCTATACTAATATTATAAAGAGGAAAGACTTGATTGTTTATTTGTTTGCATTGAATAGGCTCCGCAACTACTGAACAGATTTGAATAATTCTTTCACTGTTGGGAAACTAAATTATCCCCGGGTTTTATAGGCTATATTACATTTTCAAAAAATTAGGGATCCCTACTATAAGTCCAGTAATGTAATGCAAGGTGTAAAAATACGTACGCGAACGACGTCGCTGGGTTTCGGCTATATTGTATATGTATGTTCCCTGACTGTGTCTGCTTACGGCTGTCATAAGTAAAATTTATAGGAAGCGGGCATCCTGGAAATCATCTGAAGCGAACCTATTGTAGTCTGTCTTTATTATTTGTATTTATGTAACCTTTTTTTTGTACTACACTTATATATTTATCACTTTGCTCTCTCGGACATTTGTATATATATGTTTTGTACACACTGTATGCTTATATATGTATTATATGTAAATATATGTTATAGAAAATTCTATTTTATGATCGAATGAAAGTTATATGATGTGATTTTTTTTTTAATTTTGTTAGGTTCGTATTTTATTCCTATGGTATTGCCAGTGCTTTAAAAATTCATGACAACATTATTAATTTTTATGCTATGGTAAACAATAGTTAGAGTGTTACCGAGTTTTGTAAATTACAGGGGAAATACGGCGTAAACGTGGTGAGATTTTATGATAATGTTCAGCATGGTTTATGTATACTTTTCATGAAATCCATCATAAAGTCTTATGATATCTTTTAGGAGGTTACTTGACATGTCAAATATATTTTTAAACGTGCTTAAAAGTTTGTAATCATGTATCAAAAGTCATAAGGCTAAGGCCACTATTATAAATTGTAAATGTCATTCCTATTCCCCGTGCGCCCATGCATTCCTTATGCATGCATGTGGGGGAGGGCGTAGATGCCGCCACGGCGGTCAACCATTGTGTAAGTCGGTACCTGATATTGGTAAGCTAATTTAGTTATCAACACTTGTAAAGTGAGCATAATTAATATATATGTAATGTATGTATAATTAAAGTGAATTATGCCTATAAAGTTAAGTTTAGAGTAAACAGAGCATTTTCAATTTTTAACCGGGTAATACAGTTTTATTTGTAACAGGATAAAGGTTTTATGCCGCTGAAAATCCATTAACATCTTGGGTATAAATGTGTCCCAAATTATTTATAATTTAAAATAAATAGTCACCTTCACCACATTTCTCATAATTTTGTTTGTATCCCAATGCAATACATTTTTCCTCGCAAACTCCACGGTAGACGCTCAGTTGATTTACGCCCTCGCCTGCGGCTCGGGCTGCAACCCACAGCCTCGAGTATAATGAGCAACTTAGCTCACTTGTATGATAATATACTATATCGACAGTCGATTCTGTATTAGTACACAATAAATTATTATTTATATTAGAGCTCTTACCAACGGACGGTTGGCTTAATTTGTGTACTTAATCCCAGAAGTGACAGATATCACTTAAAAATAACAAAAAATATATTAACATGTCAAGTATACAATTAGAACATATTCATATCTATATATATAAAAATTAATTGCTGTTCGTTAGTCTCGCTGAAACTCGAGAACGGCTGGACCCATTAGGCTTATTTTGGTCTTGAATTATTTGTGGAAGTCCAGAGAAGGTTTAAAAGGTGAATAAATAGGAAAATGCTGCTAAATTAAATAAAAACAACATAATTTCTTTTTTCAACATATTTCTATGAGAGAATTTATTGACGCACGGTGTGACAGTTCTGCTGTGAAACAATTTCATTACGACAGCAGGGTGCATATTTTACGAAGTAATTGTTGATGTTATGATATATTATTGACAAATTCACATAAAAACATTATTTTATTTACTATATACAGAACAACGACTGTCGGGTCAGCTAGTTCGTAATAAAAATAATTTATGTAGAACTCATAAAAAATATAAATATCTGCTGTTCTATCTACACGTCAATAATTGCCGATAGTTTAATTAAAATTAGTTCAACACTTCACAGTGGGGGCGCTGTTCACATACATTTGACGTCAATTCAACATAAACTTAGTACTAGCGTTATAGACGAACCTTGTGTGAAAGTGAGATAACTATCCTTACATAAAAACCTAGGTGTGAGAAAGAGACGGAATAGATGGAATGTGAAACCGTTTTGAAACAATTTAGTGTCCATTAGTCTGCTGTCAAATTGGATCGCATTTTAATTTTAGTGTTTTTATTGTAATTGTTCTGTATTTTAACGGATATTAATTAAAAATATAACGGTGTCGTGTTCTCTGTTAGATTTAGTGTGTTGTCTACAGCAACAAACTAAATAAAGAAACATTTTACAGGTAAATACTGATTATTTTATACTGAAGTGGTGCATAATTTCGAAGAATATATTCACTTAAATAATTTGTATTACATTTGATATACGCAGTAAACATCTATTTCCTAAAGGTTACAATTAATTTAAAAATAATGTGTTAGAAAACAAATTATTTTATACGTAAATATTACGCCGTTTATCAATATTTGTCATAGGGATTGATTAAAAGCAAAATACTACACACTTCACTAAGTCACTAACACACTCACAACACACGAACATTTTAAATTTAGTCTCGCCGTAATGAGGAGAGTGTTTGTCTGTTACGCTTGTATACTAAGTTTATTCTATTCAATGAGTTGACAATAATGGATATACTATATTATGTGGATAATAGTTTTCTGCTACCACTCTGCCGGCTAAAATTTTATCAAGCACCGTAGGAAACCTTAAAATTTTTGAGCGTACTTAGAATTTGCTCAGACTTTACTTGAAATGAAAGGATAACATTTATTTTTTTCCTTAACATCATTTATTCTTTGATTTTATTTTTAATTGCTACTGTCCTCATGCCCATTCAATGTTACTAAAATAAACAAGGAAATGTTATCCAAATGCCATGAGTGTTTTTCTTTCTTCTATTCCTATATCGTTAAAGGCTGGCAACGCTCCTGTGATTCCTCTGGTGTTGCAAGAGAATGTGGGCGGCGTACGCTCGTTTGTTGTCCTCTTCCATAGAAAAAATTATCAAATGAGAAATTGAGTCTTGTTTCATAATTCGGCCAGTCAACATCTGAAGATGCCTCGTGTAAA